>NC_133327.1:99178352-99478352 GCF_042186555.1 Aquarana catesbeiana | reverse complement strand
CGCTGGGTTTATTTGAGTATTTATATTTATTCATATATATTCATTTTTATGCACATTGTGAAGCGCTTCAAATATCATTATTTATTCTTTTTAAGTGACTCTGAAAACACTCTTTTTTGATAGCAGCCTCACTTGGTTTTCTGTGTAATTATCAGCTATTTAGCATCACAGCGCTTTGTGTTTTATATATTCTCTGACTCTCAATATTAATGTTGCACCCTCTAGTGTACAGTCTAGTGTGAGGAAAATGTATTCTGACTCACAGTAGCAGTGTGAGTCTGGTAATTGGTTGGGATTACTGTAGGTCAGGTTGGAGGACTCTACAGGTCAGGCCTCTGGTACCTCCCCCTGGTTCTAGAAGCTACTGGAAGTTTCTAGAAGCTAGTGGGTGGAGGAGATGAGGCTATGATCTGCGTATTTATGTGAATCTCGCCAATTCCCATGCAGGAACCTTGCAGGGTGGTTAGGTCAGCCCATAAATATTTTGGAGCCTGGCCAGCAGGAGAGTTGTTGTTGTTGGTGGAAGATGGAGTGCTGAGGCTGTGTTGTGGAGCCTTGGAGGGAACCTTGAGGCTGAGGGGGGCTCTGCCTCCAGGCCGAGCTGAGGAAGGAGAGAAGCTGGACAGAGGGATCTCCAGTAGCATTCAGTCTCTTCTAGGAGGCACCCTGGCTAGCATGGGAGGACCTGGACAGCAGGAGGTTTGAACAACAGTCTAATGCCCTGTACACACGGTTGGATTTTCCGATGAAAAATGTGTGATAGGACCTTGTTGTCGGAAATTCCGACCGTGTGTAGGCTCCATCACACATTTTCCATCGGAATTTCCGACACACAAAGTTTGAGAGCAGGCTATAAAATTTTCCGACAACAAAATCCATTATCGGAAATTCCGATTGTGTGTACACAAATCCGACGCACAATGTGCCACGCATGCTCAGAATAAATTAAGAGACGAAAGCTATTGGCTACTGTCCCATTTATAGACCCGACGTACATGTTTTACTTTACCGCGTTCAGAATGATCGGATTTTCCGACAACTTTGTGTGACCGTGTGTATGCAAGACAAGTTTGAGCCAACATCCGTCGGAAAAAATCCTAGGATTTTGTTGTTGGAATGTCCGATCAATGTCCGACCGTGTGTACGGGGCATTAGGGTAGGTTTCCACTATTGCAACCCCAAAGTCGCGCAATTTTGCCACAATTTTTTGCCGCAATTTTGATGCGACTTGAAGCAATGCCTGTGTATTCTTGAGGTCTATGGACCTCAAGTCGCATCAAAGTGGGACCAAAGTAGTGCAGGGACTACTTTGAAGTGGCTGCGACTTGAAGTTGCACAGATATGAACGGTACTCATTGGAAATCATGGGGTACGACTTGTCATGTGACTTTGCAGTCCCAAGTCGCATGACAAGTCGCACTAGTGGAAACCGAGCCTTAACCAAAGCAGCAGGATTCCAGGGACAGTGTGATTACCTTTACACTCCCAGGGCCAAAAAGGGAGAAGCCTGCCAGATGCAATATCCAGCAAGTTTTTAAGGGACAGTGTCATAGCTAAACCCAATCCCTTGTCCTGGGACACGTTACAAGGCAACCAGGTGGGCTGGTATTTCCAAGAGAGGGGACATAGAGCTCCTGCAAGTTTGGGACTTCGCTAAATTCCACTAAGGGAACACAGAGCTCCTACAAAGGGAATTCTTACTGCCATTTCCAGAGAGACTGATATTGTTCCAGAGGGAATACAGTCCAGGATTTGCCATTTTTCAGTGTACAGAGTGAAGGAAGTTGTCCTCAAGTTGTTCTTTCAAGTCAAGTTGCGCATCCCATAATCCCTATCTCCCATCTAAGTTGTTTTCCCCTCAATAAAACAACAAAAACAAGCCCATGGGCTGATTTCTGTCTCTGTGTGAAAGTTGGAAAATGCATGTTGCCTGGTTGTGCAAGAATAGGGGGACCCAAAAATTCAGCAGCCCTCTAGGGAGTAACACTACGTTAATATTCATCCACTGTGGGAAAAAATTAAGTGATAGTATTGATCCACCCTTATGCACTCACCGGAAGCTTGATATACACTAAATTACCAAAAGTATTGGGACGCCTCCCTTTACACACACATGAACTTTAATGGCATCCCAGTCTTAATCTGTAGGGTTCAATAATAAGTTGGCCCACCCTTTGCAGCTATAACAGCTTTAACTCTTATAAGAAGGCCGTCCACAAGGTTTAGGAGTGTGTCTATGAGAATGTTTGACCATTATTTCAGAAGCGCATTTGTGAGGTCTGGCACTTATGTGGATTAGAAGGACTGGCTCGCAGTCTCTGCTCTGATTCATCCCAAAGGTGTTATATCAGGTTGATGTCAGGACTCTGTCCAGGTCACTCAAGTTCCTCCACCCCAAACTCGCTCATCCATATCTTTATGGACCTTGCTTTGTGCACTGGTCCAAATCATTTGGAGGGGGGATTATGGTGTGGGTTTGTTTTTCAGGGGTTGGACTTGGCCCCTTAGTTCCAGTAAAGTGACGCTTTTAACCCCCGCTAGCAGCTGAAAAAAGGGTTAAAAGCGCCCGAAAAGCACAGCTGCCGAATCGCTTTTCAGGCGCTTCGGCATCACTGCCCATGCGTTCCAATGGGCAGGGGCGGTGGAGGAGCGGTGTATAAACTGCTCCTCCACCACCCCAAAGATGCTGCTTGCAGGACTTTTTCTAATGTCATGCAAGCGCACTGCCCCAGTGTGAAAGCACTTGGGCTCTCACACTGGGGCTGCAGGGGAGGTGTTTTTCAGGCGCTTTACAGGTGCTCTTTTTAGCCCAAAAGCACCTGAAAAACGCCCCAGTGTGAAAGGGGTCTTAAGGTGTCAGCATACCAAGACATTTTGGACAATTTCATGCTCCCAACTTTGTGGGAACAGTTTGGGAATGGCCCCTTCCTGTTCCAACATGACTGCACATCAGTGCGCAAAGCAAGGTCCATAAAGACATGGATGAGCAAGTTTGGGGTGGAGGAACTTGACTGGCCTGCACAGAGTCCTTACCTCAACCTGATAGAACACTTTTGGGATGAATTAGAGCGAAAACTGCAAGCCAGGCCTTCTCGTCCAACATCAACGCCTGACCTCCCAAATGCACTTCTGGAAGAATGATCAAACATCCCCGTAGACACACTCCTAAACCTTGTGGACAGCCTTCCCAGAAGAGTTGAAGCTGTTATAGCTGCAAAGGGTGGGCCAACTCAATATCGAACCCTACGGACTAAGACTGGGATGCCATTAAAGTTCATGTGCGTGTAAAGGCAAGCGTCACAATACTTTTGGTAAAATAGTGTATATCAACATATATGTCAGCCATTTAAAGCACATGGAATCCTCCCATTAACGTCCACTTCCAGATTACCTCCATCCAACAAGAATGCTGTGCCAAAAAGAAAGCTCACCACACGGAGCCCCAAAATAGACTATTATAGTGTAGTATTTATTGTTAAAAATGATAAAAATTCATGTGGAAACACAACAAACAAATGCGGCCAAACTTACTAAGATGGCCATTTAATGTATTTATTTTATAAAATGTATCTGTCACCTTTTTGTGCAAGCCGCTGTTTATCTCTGAGCGCTCACTTATTTTTATTAGAAAGTTTCATTATTGCCTAAATTTGTTTCTTAATGTAAACCCACCCTCATCCATTCTAAACTACTGCCATAGTGGTTATCGATAGGGATATACATGCCTCCTTCATGTATCCTTATATGTCAAATGTCCCCCCTCTGTCTGTTATGAGACCCAAAAAACTGCAGATTCTGTGGGTGGGTTTGTTGTCTGGAGCTCGGTGGGTGGAGTCGTGATATCAGTAGACTCCCCGCCCACCTCTACACTCCCCGTGTCAACATGAATTTTCTGTGTAATTCAAGCTCCTGCATAAGATATGTAAATCACCTGTCACTCACAGCAAGGGGGAAGAACTGACTCCTATTTCTCTGTGTGTCAGTTTTTATCTCACTGAAAAAAAGATAAAAGGACTGCTCAGAGCTGGATTAACTCTTCATGGCAAGCCTGCGCACAGATGACATGAAATCCTATACTGTACAAGGTGCAAGCCTTAATTTAAATTTTTTTTTCAGGTTTGCATCCACTTTAAGTAAGACTGTAATAATAGTAAATTGCTATTTCTCCATAGAGGTAACTCTTATATGTAATAAAGCTAAGCAGCTGTTGAGGTCTGTGGTCACATAGCATTACATAGTATTACATAGTAGGTGAGGTTGAAAAAAGACACAAGTCCATCAAGTCCAACCTATGTGTGTGATTATGTGTCAGTATTTCATTACATATCCCTGTATGTTGCGGTCATTCAGGTGATTATCTAATAGTTTCTTGAAGCTATCAATGCTCCCCGCTGAGACCACAGCCTGTGGAAGGGAATTCCACATCCTTGCCGCTCTTACAGTAAAGAACCCTCTACGTAGTTTAAGGTTAAACCTCTTTTCTTCTAATTGTAATGAGTGGCCACGAGTCTTATTAAACTCTCTTCTGCGAAAAAGTTTTATCCCTATTGTGGGGTCACCAGTACAGTATTTGTAAATTGAAATCATATCCCCTCTCAAGCGTCTCTTCTCCAGAGAGAATAAGTTCAGTGCTCGCAACCTTTCCTCATAACTAAGATCCTCCAGACCCTTTATTAGCTTTTGTTGCCCTTCTTTGTACTTGCTGCATTTCCAGTACATCCCTCCTGAGGACTGGTGCCCAGAACTGGACAGCATACTCCAGGTGCGGCCGGACCAGAGTCTTGTAGAGCGGGAGAATTATCATTTTATCTCTGGAGTTGATCCCCCTTTTAATGCATGCCAATATTCTGTTTGCTTTATTAGCAGCAGCTTGGCATTGCATGCCATTGCTGAGCCTATCATCTACTAGGACCCCCAGGTCCTTTTCCATCCTAGATTCCCCCAGAGGTTCTCCCCCCAGTGTATAGATTGCATTCATATTTTTGCCACCCAAATGCATTATTTTACATTTTTCTACGTTGAACCTCATTTGCCATGTAGTCGCCCACCCCATTAATTTGTTCAGGTCTTTTTGCAAGGTTTCCACATCCTGCGGAGAAGTTATTGCCCTGCTTAGCTTAGTATCGTCTGCAAATACAGAGATTGAACTGTTTATCCCATCCTCCAGGTCCTTTATAAACAAATTAAATAGGATTGGTCCCAGCACAGAACCCTGGGGAACCCCACTACCCACCCCTGACCATTCTGAGTACTCCCCATTTATCACCACCCTCTGAACTCGCCCTTGTAGCCAGTTTTCAATCCATGTACTTACCCTATGGTCCATGCCAATGGTCCTTATTTTGTACAGTAAACGTTTATGGGGAACTGTGTCAAATGCTTTTGCAAAATCCAGATACACCACGTCTACGGGCCTTCCTTTATCTAGATGGCAACTCACCTCCTCATAGAAGGTTAATAGATTGGTTTGGCAAGAACGATTCTTCATGAATCCATGCTGATTACTGCTAATGATATTGTTCTTATTACTAAAATCTTGTATATAGTCCCTTATCATCCCCTCCAAGAGTTTACATACTATTGATGTTAGGCTAACTGGTCTGTAATTCCCAGGGATGTTTTTTGGGCCCTTTTTAAATATTGGTGCTACATTGGCTTTTCTCCAATCAGCTGGTACCATTCCAGTCAATAGACTGTCTGTAAAAATTAGGAACAACGGTCTGGCAATCACCTGACTGAGTTCCCTAAGTACCCTCGGATGCAAGCCATCTGGTCCCGGTGATTTATTAATGTTAAGTTTCTCAAGTCTAATTTTAATTCCGTCCTCTGTTAACCATGTAGGTGCTTCCTGTGTTGTGTCATGAGGATAAACACTGCAGTTTTGGTTACTGAAGCCCTCCGATTCACTCGTGAATACTGAGGAGAAGAATAAATTCAATACCTTTGCCATCTCCCCATCCTTTGTAACCAGATGTCCTTCCTCATTCTTTATGGGGCCAATATGGTCTGTCCTCCCTTTTTTTACTGTTTACATACTTAAAGAATTTCTTGGGATTTTTTTTGTTCTCCTCTGCTATGTGTCTTTCATGTTCTATCTTAGCCGTCCTAATTGCACCCTTACATTTCTTATTGCATTCTTTATAAAGTCTGAATGCTGAGGATGATCCCTCAACCTTGTATTTTTTGAAAGCCTTCTCCTTTGCTTTTATATGCATTTTTACATTGGAGTTAAGCCATCCAGGATTTTTGTTCGCTCTTTTAAATTTATTACCCAATGGGATACATTGGCTAATGCCCTTATTTAATATGCTCTTAAAGCAAATCCATCTCTCCTCCGTATTCTTTGTTCCTAATATTTTATCCCAATTTATGCCTTTTAGCAAGGTTTGTAGTTTAGGGAAGTTGGCTCTTTTGAAATTCAGTGTCTTTGTGTTCCCTTCATGTTTCCTATTTGTGTGATTTATACTGAAACTAATTGACCTGTGATCGCTGTTACCTAAATTGCCCCGTATTTCCACATCTGTGATCAGGTCTGTATTGTTGGTAATCAGTAGATCCAGTAATGTTTTATTTCTAGTTGGTGCGTCTACCATCTGACCCATAAAATTGTCCTGCAAGACATTAAGGAACTGGCGAGCCTTAAATGAATGCGCGGTTCCCTCCGCCCAGTCTATGTCTGGATAATTAAAATCCCCCATTATGATAACACTTCCCATCCTTGCTGCTAATCCAATTTGTGATAGGAGATCTGTCTCCACTTCCTCCCTCAGGTTAGGGGGCCTATAGCATACTCCCAGTATTATTTTCCCCTTAGCTTCATCCCTTTGGAGCTCTACCCATAAGGATTCCACATCCTCACTAGCTCCCTCAGTGATGTCATCTCTCACATTCACTTGTACATTATTCTTGATATATAGGCATACCCCTCCCCCTTTTTTACCCTCTCTATCCTTGCGGTATAGGGTATACCCTTGAATGTTTGCCAGCCAATCATGAGAGCTGTTGAACCAGGTCTCTGAAATTCCCACAAAATCCAAATCCTCCTTGTACAACAGTATCTCTAGTTCACCCATCTTGTCCGCCATGCTCCTGGCATTGGTGAACATGCCACATAGTTTAGACCGGTCACATATTGTCCTCGTATTGGGTGTTTCAAGATTGCAACTAGGACTTGCTACTATACTCACCTTGTGTTTTTGTGCTTTGGTTAACCTACCACTAATGCCCCCAATACCACCCTCTGGAATATCTTCCGCGCTGGCTATCACTGTCTCTGGACCCTCCCCCCATCGCCTAGTTTAAAAACCCCTCTAACTTTTTGGCCATCTTCATTCCCAGCAGATCTGCACCCTCCTCATTTAGGTGCAGTCCGTCCCTTCTATAGTACCGGTTACCGACTGAGAAGTCGGCCCAGTCCTCCAGGAACCCAAACCCCTCCTTGCTACACCAGCTCTTCAGCCACTTGTTTACTTCCCTAATCTCCCTCTGCCTTTCTGGTGTGGCTCGATGTACTGGTAGTATTCCTGAGAACACTACCTTGGAGGTCCTTTTCCTCAATTTAGCACCTAAGTCCCTAAAATCGTTCTTTAGGACACTCCATCTGCCTCTGACTTTGTCATTGGTGCCAACGTGCACCATGACAGCCGGGTCTTCCCCAGCCCCTCCCAGTAATCTGTCCACAAGATCCGTGATGTGCCGAACCCGAGCGCCCGGTAGACAACATACTGTTCGGCGCTTCAGGTCTTGGTTACAGATTGCCCTCTCTGTCCTTCTAAGAATTGAGTCCCCTACCACCAGAATCTGTCTTTCCTTTCCCTTTGCTGCCCCCCACTCTCACTGGAGGAGTTCTTCCCCTGGCAGCTAGGAGAGTCCCTCATCTCCAGCAGTGCTGGTCCCTGACTGGTTTCACCAATGTCACTCAATGGAGCGTACTTATTGGGATGCTCCAGTCCTGGATCGGCCTCTCTGGCACTTCCCCCTCTACCCCTCCTGACTGTCACCCATCTACTCTTTGCTAGTGCCTGCACCTCTTTATCTCCACCCGCCTCTGTGCTGGTCCCTGCCGGCACCTGCCGTGTACGTTCCTGGCTCACCTTTAGTAGGGAGGGATGAGGTCTTACGGTCACGGAGGCAGCACTGTAAAAAAGTGTCCTATGGGAACATATAATTGACATTCTGCCCTGGATAACTGATAGTGAAGGCTGGCAAGGAAGGTCTGCGGTGAAATAACCTTGGGCTGCATCAGTTTTGTAAGGGAGGTACAGTAAACAGAGTTTAAGAGGGCCTCCTTCCGTGCTCTGCCTACTTAAAGTGCATATTTCTCCCAAAGTTTATTTTGGAGGGGGGAGTTTTCAACACTTGAGTATAGCTGCTGCTTCTAGGGAGCAGTCACTATATGCAGGTGTTGAAGTCTGGGTCCCCCAATAAACTATTGGAGAAAAGGATATACTGCAAGCACAAAATCCCTTTATGTGTTTCGTCTTACCTGCCAAAAATTGTTTTATTCTGAACAGCCAATCTTGTGAAAAACACACTCAATAATCAATAATTAATAAGATCACTCACTAGTTTATTGTGCTCAATGTGTTAAGTTATAAAATCCTCTGGGTTTAATACTACTTTAAGTATAATGCACTAAACATTCGCCAGTAAAATATTTAACATTCTTAACCCGGCACTTGCTGTTTACAATTTTAAAATTCCAATGGCTGTTGCTCTCTCAGTACTGCTTTCCTGAATTTTCAATCTTCACAGGAAACTGTTAACAGTGGACCATGCAGTTTACAGCCAGTCTGTTAGCTTGCAGAAGAGAGGGAGGAGGATGAGGGAGGAACAGGGGAGTGTCTTGTCATCTGACACTATGGGGCTATGTGTCTTATTGATACACACAGTGTAGGGACAAACTCTAGTCCTTGCATGCAAGGGTGGCTCCAGAGGATACTGCAAAATAGGGATGAGCTTCGTGTTCGAGTCGAACCCATGTTCGACTCGAACATCGGCTGTTCGATCGTTCGCCGAATTGCGAACGTTATGGGCCGTTCGCGCTAAATTCGTGTGGCGCGTCACGGCCCATAATTCACTGCGGCATCGCAGTGCATTGCTGGCTGATGATTGGCCAAGCATGCACTATGACCCGCATGCTTGGCCAATCACAGCGCCGTCAGTAGAGAGAGCTGTAATTGGCCAAAGCCAGGGTGGCTTTGGCCAATTATGGCTCAGGGGATTTAGTACACACCCCACACTATATAAGGCCGCCTGCACGGCGGCCCTGTGTAGTGTGTGTTCCGGTGTGCTGAGAGATAGAGAGAGAGAGAGACAGTGTCATTTGATTTGAGTTAGATAGATTAGGCAGAACAGTCAGTCAGTTAGCTGCACTTACAGTGTATTGTGTATATATATGCATCCCAGGTGTTGCATATATATATATATACACTGTATTCAGTTTAGCTAGATCCGTTCCTGTTATCTTCTATCTAGACTATTTACATTTAATGCAGTGCGTCCTGCTCACAGTGTTCAGCTAGATCCGTTCCTGCTATTTACATTTAGTGCAGTGCGTCCTGCTCACAGTGTTCAGCTAGATCCGTTCCTGTTATCTTCTAGACTATTTACATTTAGTGCAGTGCGTCCTGCTCACAGTGTTCAGCTAGATCCGTTCCTGCAATTTACATTTAGTGCAGTGCGTCCTGCTCACAGTGTTCAGCTAGATCCGTTCCTGCTATTTACATTTAGTGCAGTGCGTCCTGCTCACAGTGTTCAGCTAGATCCGTTCCTGCTATTTACATTTAGTGCAGTGCGTCCTGCTCACAGTGTTCAGCTAGATCCGTTCCTGCTATTTACATTTAGTGCAGTGCGTCCTGCTCACAGTGTTCAGCTAGATCCGTTCCTGTTATCTTCTAGACTATTTACATTTAGTGCAGTGCGTCCTGCTCACAGTGTTCAGCTAGATCCGTTCCTGCAATTTACATTTAGTGCAGTGCGTCCTGCTCACAGTGTTCAGCTAGATCCGTTCCTGCTATTTACATTTAGTGCAGTGCGTCCTGCTCACAGTGTTCAGCTAGATCCGTTCCTGCTATTTACATTTAGTGCAGTGCGTCCTGCTCACAGTGTTCAGCTAGATCCGTTCCTGCTATTTACATTTAGTGCAGTGCGTCCTGCTCACAGTGTTCAGCTAGATCCGTTCCTGCTATTTACATTTAGTGCAGTGCGTCCTGCGCACAGTGTTCAGCTAGAGCCGTTCCTGCTATTTACATTTAGTGCAGTGCGTCCTGCTCACAGTGTTCAGCTAGATCCGTTCCTGTTATCTTCTAGACTATTTACATTTAGTGCAGTGCGTCCTGCTCACAGTGTTCAGCTAGATCCGTTCCTGCTATTTACATTTAGTGCAGTGCGTCCTGCTCACAGTGTTCAGCTAGATCCGTTCCTGTTATCTTCTAGACTATTTACATTTAGTGCAGTGCGTCCTGCTCACAGTGTTCAGCTAGATCCGTTCCTGCTATTTACATTTAGTGCAGTGCGTCCTGCTCACAGTGTTCAGCTAGATCCGTTCCTGTTATCTTCTAGACTATTTACATTTAGTGCAGTGCGTCCTGCTCACAGTGTTCAGCTAGATCCGTTCCTGTTATCTTCTAGACTATTTACATTTAGTGCAGTGCGTCCTGCTCACAGTGTTCAGCTAGATCCGTTCCTGCTATTTACATTTAGTGCAGTGCGTCCTGCTCACAGTGTTCAGCTAGATCCGTTCCTGTTAAATTCCTACTGACCGGCAGGCTTGTCTGGTTACAGTATATAAAGCTACCTGAAGAAAATTACAGGTGTTCTATTTGATCCTATTAGTACCACGGTCAGGCAGCTAGACTATTTACATTTAGTACAGTGCGTCCTGCTCACAGTGTTCAGCTAGATCCGTTCCTGTTATCTTCCTACTGACAGGCAGGCTTGTCTGGTTACAGTATATAAAGCTACTTGAAGAAAATTACAGGTGTTCTATCCCAGCTTAGTGCAGCTACAGGCCATTAGTATGTCTGGAAGGCCAAGAAGGAGAGGCAGACAGTCACAAGCCAATAAGAGAGGGCAAGCAGGCTCTGTGTCTAGTGCTGGTCGTGGAGACGGTGCATCCTCATCAGCACGTGGCCATGGGACACGCTTGGCCTTTTTTTCGGCAGCTGGCCATGTTGAGCCGCAACATGCGGAAGACTTGGTCGAGTGGATGACCAAGCCGTCCTCATCCTCCTCATCCTCTCTCACCCATGCCCAGGGTGCTTTGTCTGGCAAAGCAGCGGCCTCTTCCCTCAGCTCAATGTCATCAGTGACTCCTTCCCTAGCTCCACCGTGTCCTCATGAGGATTCCCTCGAACTGTTTGACCACAGTGTTGGGTACATGCTCCAGGAGGATGCCCAGCGTTTGGAAGGCTCTGATGACGATACTGAGCTCGATGAAGGCAGTAACATGAGCGCGGACAGAGGGGGTGCCCAAGAAGGACAGCAATCTGGCAGTCATGCTCCCCCTGCTGCAGCATACTGCCAGGTTTGCTCCAGTGATGAGGAGGGAGGGGATGATGAGGTCACTGACTCAACGTGGGTGCCTGATAGGAGAGAGGAGGAGGAGGAGGAGGAGGAGGAGGAGGAGGAGGCGGCAGCACATCACCAACGAGGCAGGATGCCCTCCAGGGGCCAGCCTAAGGGCAGCACATTGACTGCATCACACCCCAAAGCTCCACATGTGCAGGGCGCTGCAGTCTCTGCGCGTTATTCAAAAAGTTCTTTGGTGTGGGCCTTTTTTGAGACGAGTGCATCAGATCGCACCGCTGCTATTTGCAACATATGTCTCAAGCGTATCTCGCGTGGCCAAAATATCTCCCGCTTGGGTACCACATGCTTGACCAGACATATGTTGACCTGCCATGCAGTTCGTTGGCAAGCGTATCTAAAAGACCCACACCAAAGAACAAAGAGGATCTCTCCTTGCTCCTCATCAGCTGAGATTTCCAACCCCACTAGACCTTCAGTCCTCTCTGAGATCTGCAGTGAGAGGAATGAAGGTGTAGAATTAGGTGTGTCACAGCCAAGTACTTGTGGGCAATCTGCTTTTGGTACACCGACGTCAGATTGTACCAGGCAAATTTCCCTGCCCCAGCTGCTGCACCGCCGAAAGAAGTTTGCTCCCAGCCATCCACATGCCCAGCGGTTGAATGCTAGCTTGGCAAAATTGCTAGCACTTCAACTGCTGCCTTTTCAGTTGGTAGACTCTGCCCCCTTCCGTGAGTTTGTGGAATGTGCGGTTCCTCAGTGGCAGGTACCCAAACGCCACTTTTTCTCACGGAAGGCGATTCCGGCTCTCTACCGGCATGTGGAAGGCAATGTCCATGCCTCGCTGGACAGGGCGGTCAGCGGTAAGGTGCATATTACCGCTGACTCATGGTCCAGCAGGCATGGACAGGGACGTTACCTAAGTTTCACGGCGCATTGGGTGACTCTGCTGGCAGCTGGGAAGGATGCAGGACAAGGTGCAGTAGTGTTGGAGGTTGTTCCGCCACCACGCCTCCAAAATGCTGATTGTGACACACCTCTCTCCTCCACCCCCTCCTCTTCTTCTTCCTCCATGGCCTCTTCCTCGGAACCAGCGGTGCTCCGTAGGCGTTCAAGGGGCTACGCAAGTACGCAGGCCAAAAGATGCCATGCGGTGCTTGAGCTGGTGTGCTTGGGGGACAGGAGCCACACTGGGGCAGAGGTTCTGTCAGCTCTGCAGGGGCAGGTTCAGAGGTGGTTGACGCCACGCCAACTTAAGGCAGGAATGGTGGTTTGCGACAATGGCACCAACCTCCTCTCTGCCCTCCGACAGGGACAAATGACCCATGTGCCCTGTTTGGCTCACGTCCTTAACTTGGTGGTGCAGCGGTTCTTGGGCAGGTACCCGGGCTTACAGGATGTCCTGAGGCAGGCCAGGAAAGTCTGTGTGCATTTCCGCCGGTCATATAATGCCAGTGCTCGGCTGACGGACCTCCAAAAGGAGTTTAACCTGCCCAAGAACCGCCTAATCTGTGACATGCCCACCAGGTGGAACTCAACGTTGGCCATGCTGCAGCGGCTGCACACGCAGCAGAGGGCCATCAATGAGTACCTGTGCGACTATGGCACCAGGACAGGGTCAGGGGAGCTTGGTTTTTTTTCCCCACGCCAGTGGGCCATGATCAGGGATGCATGCACTGTCCTGTCACCATTCGAGGAGGCCACAAGGATGGTGAGCAGTGACAGTGCATGCATCAGTGACACTGTCCCCCTTGTCCACCTGTTGGAGCACACGCTGCGTGGAATAATGGACAGGGCACTTGAGGCAGAACAGAGGCAGGAAGAGGAGGACTTCCTTAGCTCTCAAGGCCCCCTTTATCCAGACAGTGTTCCTGCGTGCCCGCCGATCACACAGGAAGAGGACGAGGAGGAAGAGGAGGAGGAGGAAGATTGTGTCAGTATGGAGGTGGAGCCTGGCACTCAGCATCAGCAGCTGTCTTTAAGGGATCAGTCCCAAGAAACACATGGACTTGTACGTGGCTGGGAGGAGGTGGCTGCGGACCATGTCGTTCTTAGTGACCCAGAGGACTCCGGACCGAATGCCTCAGCAAACCTACGCTGCATGGCCTCCCTGATCCTGCAAAGCCTGCGTAAGGATCCTCGTATTCGTGGTATCAAGGAGAAGGACCAATACTGGCTGGCAACCCTCCTTGATCCACGTTACAAGGGTAAGGTTGCGGACCTTATCTTGCCATCGCAGAGGGAGCAGAGGATGAAACATCTTCGGGAGGCCTTGCAGAAAGGTCTGTGCAACGCGTTCCCAGAGACTGGGAGGTTACAAACTCCTGTTTCTGGACAACGTGTTGCTGAGGCTTCGGTCAGTCAAAGAAGGAGCGGTGGAGAAGGTGGCCGTCTGACCGATGCGTTCAGACAATTTTTTGGTCCGCAGCCCCAAGGTATGATCGGTTCCAGCAACCATCGCCAGCGTCTGTTTTACATGGTGCAGGAATACCTAGGGGCAAGATCAGACTTGGACACCTTTCCCACCGAAAATCCTCTGGGTTACTGGGTCTTGAGGATGGATCACTGGCCAGAGCTTGCACAGTATGCAATTGAGCTACTGGCCTGTCCTGCATCCAGCGTTCTTTCGGAACGCACATTCAGTGCTGCTGGAGGCGTGGTAACCGATCACAGGGTGCGTCTGTCCACCGACTCGGTCGATCGGCTGACCTTCATAAAAATGAATGAGTCTTGGATCACCACCAGCTACCAAGCACCTGATGCTGATGTAACCGAATAATTTTTTTTGAAATCTCAGATCCCTTCAAAGACTGCCTATGCTGATGCTGAGTGACTATCCCTGAGTAATTATCCTCTTCCTCCTCAATCATCACGCTGATAGCTTGTAAGAACATTTTTGGTTCTGGGCGCCACCACCAGTGCCTAAGGCACAATTTTTCAGCCCCTGTTTAACAGGGGCGTGTAATTACAATTTTTGATGTAATACTTTGCAGCAGGGCTCGTTCCTGCATTCCAACTAGAGTGTCTGTGAGGGGTTGCAGTGTTGTGGCACCAGCACCAGTGCCTAGGGCCCAATTTTTCTGCCCCTGTCTAACAGGGGCGTGTAATTACAATTTTTGATGCAATACTTTGCAGCAGGGCTCGTTCCTGCGTTCCAACTAGAGTGTCTGTGAGGGGTTGCAGTGTTGTGGCACCAGCACCAGTGCCTAAGGCCCAATTTTTCTGCCCCTGTCTAACAGGGGCGTGTAATTACAATTTTTGATGCAATACTTTGCAGCAGGGCTCGTTCCTGTGTTCCAACTAGAGTGTCTGTGAGGGGTTGCAGTGTTGTGGCACCAGCACCAGTGCCTAAGGCCCAATTTTTCTGCCCCTGTCTAACAGGGGCGTGTAATTACAATTTTTGAAGCAATAATTTGCAGCAGGGCTCGTTCCTGCGTTCCAACTAGAGTGTCTGTGAGGGGTTGCAGTGTTGTGGCACCAGCACCAGTGCCTAAGGCCTAATTTTTCAGCTCCTGTTCAACAGGGGCATGTAATTACAATTCTTGATCTAATATTTCACAGCAGGGCCCTGTGAGGGCTTACAGTGTTGTGGCCACAGCAACACCTAAGGCCCAAATTTCTGCTGAGTATATAGGGCAGGACCCTACTTTCAAACATCTAACTTACAAACGACTCCTACTTGCAAACGGAAGGAGACAACAGGAAGTGAGATGAAATCTACCCCTAGGAAGGGAAATTCTCTCCTGTAAGAGTTAATATGGGAAAACAATTTCTCCTTTCCACTGATGCTTTCCAATCCTTGTTCCACAAAAAAACCCAAATTTTCAAAAAACATTTTTCATTGAGACAAAAAAGTGAGGTGAAATCTTCTGAAGAGGAGGAAAGACAGCAAAACAAATGTCACAGGGGTGATAACCCTTCCCTATGTTTTCCAAAAAGCTTAGAAAAGATTTTTTGGCTGGAGCTAAACACGTTAAAAATGTTCAAAATTACAAACAGATTCTACTTAACAACAAACCTACAGTCCCTGTCTTGTTTGCACCGCCTGTATACTGCTGTTCAGAGTATATAGGGCCTGGTGGCCCCACACCTTTCCTTATTTTAATTTGGGTGCGGGGTTCCCCTTAATATCCATACAAGACCCAAAGGGCCTGGTAATGGACTGGGGGGTACCCATGCCGTTTGTCTCACTGATTTTCATCCATATTGCCATGATCCGACATGACATTAAACCCGCAAGCAGTTTTAAATGAGATTTTTTCCTTTAAAAATGACATTTGGTGCAGGGACTGTTCTAAACATGGGAAACACGCGTCACTTTACAGGCATACTATAGACACCCCCCAGGTACGATATTTAAAGGAATATTTCACTTTTTTTTTTTTTACTTTAAGCATCATTAAAATCACTGCTCCCGAAAAAACGGCCGTTTTTAAAAGTTTTTTTTGCATTGATACATGTCCCCTGGGGTAGGACCCGGGTCCCCAAACCCTTTTTAGGACAATACCATGCAAATTAGCCTTTAAAATGAGCACTTTTGATTTCGAACGTTCGAGTCCCATAGACGTCAATGGGGTTCTAACGTTCGTGCGAACTTTCGGTCCGTTCGCGGGTTCTGGTGCGAACCGAACCGGGGGGTGTTCGGCTCATCCCTACTGCAAAAGAAAGGAGTCACCCTGAAACTGGAAACCTGGGACAGTGGTCTTGACAAAACCTTAACCACTTGCCTACTAAGCTCTTTTCCCCCTTCCTGCCCAGGCCAATTTTCAGCTTTCAGCGCTGTCGCAATTTAAATGACAATTGCATGCTCATGCAATGCTGTACCCAAACAAAATTTTTTTTGGAGAGCTGGAGCTATGCAGTGGAATAACGTCCTTACAGGATACAATTTATAATTTACAAGCCGACCTCAATGCACCGTCTAATTGGGCGACTATGTGGCAGATGAGGTTTAATGTTGAGAAATGTAAAGTTATGCAATTGGGTGCTAAGAATATGAATGCATCATACATGCTAGGGGGAGTACAACTGGGAGAATCCGTAGTGGAGAAGGATCTGGGGGTTTTGGTAGATCAAAAGCTCAATAACAGCATGCAATGCCAAGCTGCGGTTTCCAAAGCGAGCAAAGTCCTTTCTTGTATTAAGAGAGGTATGGACTCCAAAGAGATATCATTTTGCCCCTGTTCAAATCATTAGTAAGACCTCATCTGGAATATGCAGTTCAGTTTTGGGCACCAGTTCTCAAAAAGGATATCGGGGATCTGGAGAAAGTGCAGAGAAGGGCAACCAAATTGTTAGGAGGCATGGAGGAGATCAGCTATGAGGAAAGATTAGAGGAACTGAATTTATTCACTCTTGAGAAGAGGAGAATAAGGGGGGATATGATCAACATGTTCAAATATATAAGGTGTCCATATAGTGAACTTGGTGTTGAGTTATTCTCTTTACAAGCAACACAGAGGACAAGGGGGCACTCTTTACGTCTAGAGGAAAAGAGATTTAATCTCCAAATACGCAAAGGTTTCTTCACAGTAAGAGCTGTGAAAATGTGGAATAGACTCCCTCCAGAGGTGGTTCTGGCCAGCTCAGTAGATTGCTTTAAGAAAGGCCTGGATACTTTCCTAAATGTACATAATATAACTGGGTACTAACATTTATAGGTAAAGTTGATCCAGGGAAAATCCGATTGCCTCTCGAGGGATCAGGAAGGAATTTTTTCCCCTGCTGTAGCAAATTGGAGCATGCTCTGCTGGGGTTTTTTGCCTTCCTCTGGATCAACTGAGGGTATAAAATTAGGTATATTGGATTGTACGATATTTTTTATTTTATTTATTTATTGTTTTTAAGGTTGAACTGGATGGACTTGTGTCTTTTTTCAACCTGACTAACTATGTAACTATGTAACTATGTATAGAGCTTTCTTTCGGGGGTATTTAATCACCACTGGGTTTTTTTATTTTTTGATAAAAAGGTTTTTCTTTGTTTCTGTTATAAAATGTTGTAAATAAGGATTTTTTTCTCCTTCACTGATGTGCCCTGATGAGGTGGCACTGATAGGCTGCCCTGATGGGCATTGATGATGTGGCACTATTGAGGAGGCACTAATATGCACCACTGATGAGCACTGATAGGCGGCACTGATGAGCACTGATAGGTAGCACGGATGAGCAGGCACTGATGGGCACTGAAAGGCAGCACTGACAGGCATCACTGATAGGCACTGACTGGCATCACTGCTGGGCACTGATTGGCATAATTGATGAGCACTAACTGGCATCACTGCTGGGCACTGATTGGTATCATCTTGGGCACTGTTGGGGCTGCACTGATGATCAGTGCCCTGATTATATGTGCAGATCTCCCCTGTAAGGAAATGCTGCTGATCATCTTTCCTCTCCCTACACACTGTCAGTGTGAGGAGAGGAATGCTGATAACCGGCATTTTCTTGTTTACATGTGATCAGCTGTGATTGGACACAGCTGATAACATGGGTAATGAGTCTCGCCATCGGCTCTTTAACGGGATCGGTGATGCGCTGTGTTCCAGGGACTGGCCCGCATGTCTGGAGAGAATGGGAGAACGTTATATGGCGTCCTCCCAGAATGAAAGTGCCACCGCCTGTCATTTGACAGTACGGTGGGGGAGAAGCAGTTAAACTGGAACATAGGGACGGATTAAAAGATAAACAATCTACATGCTCAGTAAGTGATTAACTCACTGAATGAACTAGGCGGGGAACCCCTACGCCTTTTTTTTTTTTAATTTGGCGCAGGGTTCCCCTTAATTTCCATATCAGTCCTGAAGGGCCTGGTATGGATCATAGGGGGACCCCCACGTAATTTTTTTTTTTAATATTGGTTCGGGGTTACCCCTAATATTCATACCAGACCCAAAGGGCCTGGAAATGGACTGGGGGGGGGGGAACCCATGCTTTTTTTTAAAATGAGTTTTATCTATATTGCCGAGACCCAACAATTCATTACACCCGCGATCAGTTTTAAATGACAATTTTTCCTTTAGAAATGTCATTTTGCTGTGGTACTGTTCTAAACACAGGAAAAATGCACCGATTTACAGGCATAATATAGACACCCCCAGGTACGAAATTTAAAGGAAATAACCCAGTCTCTCTTGTAAACTATTCTTCCCACAATCCTCCACAATTTTCCTCAGAGTCTGTCTTGTACTCTATGTTATCAGGGCACCTTCCAGTGGATGTAGGCACAATGGTGCTAAACATGATTCTCCCCGATTGCTAGCAGAATACTGCAGTTCCATTTTGGGATAACATTTTATCAATAGTCAAGTGCTTGCTCTTTGCCATACAATTGGTTTACATAATGAATACTGGCAGATGAATGAAAGGTCCGCCTCCTCCAGTCATGGAATGGTTTTCATTGTGGAAACCAATATGGCTTCTATGAATGGAGCATAGGGGTGTAAATGGCAGGCATTGTTGGCACTTAACAAGTGCCTGTCACAGGCACAGCTCAAGTTAACTCCCACAGCACCGGAAGATCACAACTGTGGGGTATCCTGGGGCAGAAGACTGAAAACTTTACTGCAGCCACCAGCACAGAGGACACTCTTCATTCATGGTAAATATCAGTGGCGGCTGGTGCTCAATTTTTTTGGGGGGGGGGTGGAAAACAAACCCCCCTCCAGGTCCGCACTCACCCCATATGTGGTGTGGCTTCCCTGGCTTCATCTCCCAGTTAATCCAGTCTTAATATCCACCTCCTGTCCTGATTGGCCAGGAGGAGAAGCCGGAATACAATAGCGAATATTGATTCGCTAATGTCACAAGTGGGTGGATTCAGGGCACAGTGCTCTGTGCCCTGAGCCCAACCTTTTTGAAGTCAATTGAAACCTCAGGCTCTAATCATGTGTTTCCAAAAAAAAAAAAAAAAAACCTCAGAAATCTATGAGTCTGGCTCCTCGCATGGAAATTAGGGGGGCTGTGCCTGGCTGGCGCTGGTAAGTACCTTCCTTGGTGCTTCTTTTTTCTATTTACTAAACTTCAGCTTTAAAATTCTTTTTTTATTGATACAGAAGCCACCATGTTTAACCACACAGAATAATATGAGTGCTGGAGAAGGTAAGGTCAATTCTATCAATTATTTTCTATTGAGGTTCCGTGACACTTGAAGTTTGCAGTATCTACATCTTTCAGTGAGTTCTATAAGATAGCACACAGCAGTACAGAAAGCAGCAATCAAAATACACAGCAGTATACGTTTAAATTCATTGTTTTTAGCTTGGAAGGAATGATGCTTCAGTTAACATTTGCTTGTAGCCTGTGATTCATGGACTTGTTTTCCTGGTCACTCAATTATTAACATTTTACAAACCTGGAGAAATATCAGAGGTGGCTTACTGAGAATTTCGTTTTGTGTTTGTGGCCTGAGAAAACACTGTTCTAGGAGTATTTGTTCTTAGCAATCAAGGAAATTGGAGAAAATAGATGACTCATGTACAAGGTAGTTCACGGAGCATTAATTTATTGGCTTATTGTGTTTTAGGTGAATGAGTGTTGTTACCCGCTGTACTTTGGAATAATCAAATGTCTCATGCAAAGGGTAATAAATTGTTTCTTTCTCATAAACAATTTATATTATAAATAGGTATAGAAGAGGGCTTTGACTCCTCTAATAAACAACTTAAAAGATAAACTCCAGGCAGATAAAAAGTTGCATATTATTGTAGCTTTATATTCATTAATACATCCTTAAATGTGTTATTTTTAAATGCAGCAGGGTACGTACTTGAATTGATGTGGTATAAGCATTTGGTGATTTGCTGTACAGCAAACTGTAATAAGAGAAAATGCGCAATGAGTTGTGCTACGGTGCAAGGAGCTTGCTCAAAGGAGGAGAAAGTAGAGTGACAGTCAGTGGTAGAGCTGTAAAAAGAAAACCTTAGCGCCTTTGGAAAGAAAAACTGATCATCAAAACACCAGCTGCAGTAAAAAACGTGCTAAGAAGCAAAATAGCAAAAGAGCAAAGAACAAATAAGAAAACAGTTTGCCCCGCTTAGTGTTGATCTAATTCATATATACATACAGTATACACATAAAAACGAATAAAGTCCCATTAGGTGATGATATAAAGTGCTCGTGCTTGAATTGACATCTCCTGTGCAATTGTACTCAGACTGGGTGCCCCACATAGATGTGAACTCACCCCTAAATGTTGACCACCTATCTCTAGTGTGGTCTCTTAAGCATGTTGGGATACCCCTATGGAAGGAGATGTCAGTTCAAGCACACACACTTTATATCATCACCTAATGGGACTTTATTCGTTTTTATGTGTGTTCTGTATGTATATATGAATTTGATCAACACTAAGCGCAGCAAACTGTTTTCCAGCTGTACTGGATGGCCAAAAATGCAAATCATTTGGCAGGTAAAATGGCTCCCATATATGCATTTCTTCTGTATACTTAGCTGTTTGTTTTCAGTTCCACATTAAAGGAAACCTGTTCGTCATATGCAGGTGGTGTCAGTCAACATACCCATGGAGCTGCTTTTTTAGCCATTTGATGTAATAAAGAATATCAAGGATCTTCAATGGTGTGCCGGCTTGTGTTTATATTCATTACTGGAGTGGCTTGCAGAGGCTGAAGAGGAGCATCAGTATTCAGTCATAAATGGAATTGGGTCGGGTGATTGAGCACAGCTTTCTTTGTGCAAGTGTCAGCCAATATGCCCCAAAATAACTTCCTGCTTTATTGACACTAATACAGTGGTTCATAACCTCAGTACTCGTTTTTAGAATTTGTTTCACAGGAAAATTCACAAAACATGGCCTGTTGGGGGTGCATGAGGAATGAGGTTGAGAAACACTGCACTAAGACATGCCATTTTTTTTTCTATTGCTTCTTCATGACATTGGGCCTTATCATGTTACACATGCATTGTTGTTTGTTTGCCTTTAAATCATTTTGTCCCTTCCTCACTCTGTAGCTAGGTGATGCTCTCTGTATAGCTAGCCCCACCCTCTTTTCAATGTGTCTTTAGTTTCTTTTCTGAGCACATGTAATTGCTGGAGTTATACATACTGGGGTTGATTTATTAAAACTGGAGAGGGCAAAATCTGGTGCAGCTGTGCATGATAGTCAATCAGCTTCTAACTTCAGCTTCTTTAATTAAGCTGCCTTTGACAATAAAACCTGGAAGCTGATTGGTTTCTATACAGAGCTGCACCAGATTTTGCACCCTCCAGCTTTAGTAAATCAACCCCACTGTGATTTTTTTTTACCTATCTGATTTTCATCTGTGAAGAGCTCCATAAGTTTGGAATAAAGCATTCTACATTCTGCAAGATGTCATTTGGATTAAGTCAGTGCTAATTCTACTGAGACTGTAAGTTACAGCTATCTTGCCACAACTGGATCAGTTATAGAGATCACAAATTTCAATGATTAGATTGGAGAGGCCAAACGGGAACATTTAAGGGATTTGTTGAGCATCCTTGGCTTCCCATAGCCCCTTCTTTAACATAGAAACTACACCACACTGTGTGAAATGGGTTTTAAACTGACTATGAAGATGTTTTTTTTTTAACGTAAGTTAAAAGAAACTATTACTAAAGAATCAATATAGATATTTACACACCAAACAAAAATGACAACCATGACCTGATGTTTGCCCATTGGCACCATTGAATTTGAAAGGGGGTCTTAGAAGGTGCACCAAGCTGAACCACCATGTGAATTAGCTCTACTCCCAGCTTTACCACACAGCCTTAACTGCAACTTTTTGGGAATAGTATTTCAACAACAAACCAAGAGGCTTAAAGTGGAAGTAAACCCTCCTATTGTTTTCAGATAGGGAAGCTGCCATCTTGGCCTCTGGTTAATCTTCAACTGCCATGATGCTGCACATGTAATCAGTTATGATTCCCGCCATTGGATGGCTTGACAGTTTGGTTGAGAGCACAACCAATGTGACAGTTAAATTCCCAACATGTGCCGGAAATGTAACTGTTTATTTAAACTTAAATCAATGGGTTTACTTCCGGTTTAAGCCCAAAGGAGAGCCACCAATACACAACACACCAAAATTCAGCTTCCAAAATAAATACATTCAATCACTGGTCACTTTCTTTCTTCTTCCCTTTCCATGTTGTGTCTGCAAGTTCTCTCCATGACTCACTGAAAGTCAATAAGGTGTTCCAAATCAGATCTTAGCTGCATATTATGAGTCTTAGAGAGTTCAGAGAAAAAAAAAGGCCTCTCTTCACCTGCATCCTGTTTCCTACACAAGAGGACTTTTCTGGCTATCCCTTTTGGAAGGTAAAAAAACTCTCAGTATATAACATTCCTGTCTTTGTGTGTGTAGTGCCCTCCTATACTTAGGCTATTAGACTCAATTTAGTTTTTGGCTTTACTGCAGTCAGTAGAGCAGTAATATACTGAATAGTCAAATGTCAAGTATGTAAATTCATCATGCCCCAGCCAATCCCTGGAAGGATGCATCCAGAAGGTAACAGGGGAGGTGATAAATGTTTGGGAGGTCTTTCCGGAATGTTCTTTCCTCTCCAGGGATCGTTCCAGTTCTCCCAGTGTTGCTCCCCTGGAAAATAGCTAGCGAGACAAGAACTTACAGTCAGGGCCTCAGCAGCTACTGAGCTGAGGTCCTGAAGAAGATTACTAATGTGTTTTTGCTGGAGGGCACTGTCCTAAAGTCCTAGTCTGGAGAAGGATCTTTTGTCTCCCTTGCCGAGGATCTACCTGTGGAAGCTGGGTGGTAGACAACTCCTGGGATATTGTGAGTAAAGACCTTGCTGTGGATTCTTGGGTGTGCAAGTGCTAGAAGGGAACTAAGTGCCAGAAGATGCTATATGGACTGGGACTGCTCTTATAGAGTCCTAGATATACTGGCAACTAATTATATAATGGCCTGGATATATAAAGCTTTCACAGGCATATTAACATTGTTTCATGATGTACTTTTTGAGACATGGGAGGAAAGGACTTGTAGGAGACCAAAGTCTTATAAAGGATCTGATATTGACTTCAGCTTAATGTGTGAATTACTCCAAAATGAAATAAGATGCTAGTACATAAAAATGTTGTACAAGTTATACACACAGTACCAGAGTCGGTACAGGGGGGGGCGCAAGGGGCGGATGCCCTGGGCGGTACAATTTATTGGGTGTGTGGGGGGGGGCACAGTGAAGTGTACTTCTAAAACAGGCACAGCAGTCATTAAATGGCGGCCCGTGCACGGACCGAGTGACGCTCTTGCCTGGACCACCAGGCCGCCAGTGTAATAGCAGTCACTGGCTTGCTGGGACTGCGGGTTTCCCAGCAACCAGTTACGTTGCGTGTGTGCGCCCCGCCTCCTGACCGCGGCTCTCACTCCCAGTCTTCTGTCACAAGAGCGCCTGGCCAGGTGGGATGTCACGTGCATGCTCCGCCCTGCCCCCTGCTACTCACGGCTCCCGGTTTTCTGTCACAAGAGTGCCCGGCCGGGTGTGACATCACGTGCACGCTCCACCCCATCCCCCTGCTACTCCCGGCTCCCGCCTCCTGGTTCCTGACTATCACTTGCGAGATATATCTCGCAGCTTTCTGCCCACTGCAGCTTCTGCTGACTACTCCTGAGCTCAAGGTATGTGGGGCACATGTTTCCTAAGCTGCACACTGATGGACATAACTTGTTAAGGGGCACTCTGATGGCCATATTTTGTTAAGGGGCACACTGATGGGCGTAATTTATTGTGCCCACCAGAGTGCCCCTTAACATAAAATGTGCCCATCAGAGTGTCCCTTAACATAAAATGTGCCCATCAGCATGCTACTTATTTGCTCTGATGGGCATATTTTATTTTAAGAGCAACACTAATGGGAACATTTTTATGCTAAGGGGCACATGGATGGGCGCATTTTGTTATGCTCATCAGAGTGCCCCTTAACATAAAATATGCCCATCAGCCTGACCCTTAACATAAAATAAGTAGCATGCTGATGGGCACATTTTATGTAAAGGGCACTCTGATGGGCATATTTTATGCTAAGGGACACTCTGATGGCCATATTTTATTTTAAGAGCAACACTGATGGGCGCATTTTATGTAAAGGGGCATGCAGATGGGCATATTTTGTTGTGCCCATCGGAGTTCCCCTTAACATAAAATGTGCCCATCAGCATGGAAGCTTATTTTATGTTAAGGATCACGCTGATGGGCATATTTTATGTTAAGGAGCACTCTGATGGGCACAACAAAATATGCCCATCAGTGATGCTCTTAAAATAAAATATGCCCATCAGACCAGTGCCAGTAAATGAACCCCTTTGTGCTGCATAAATGGCACCAGTGTCAGTGTTACACTGGTACCACTAATGTAGCATAAAGGGGTTAATTAATTGGCATTGGTCGCTAATGTATCAGAAACCAGTGGCAATACATTAACCCCCCTCATGCTGCATTTTACAAATTGAGTGTGAGTGAACTCTGTTTCTAACGCATTAAACCTAATTGAATTAGTATTGTTTTAAGTATATTCTTGTTTTGAAACAACACTGATTCTTTCTTAAAAACGGGGGGGGGGGGGCAGTTTGCCATCTTCGCCCCGGGCATCAAATGGCCTTGTCCCAGCACTGCACAGATATCTGTTGTATGACCATTAAGTGTTGGATAACTAGCATTTTCTTCTATTCGTGCCAGCTCACTTAACAAGTGTATGATCACACAGGCATTCCTCCCAGCTTTTAAACCTGCATGCTCGGGGCCTCAATTTCTGCCATGGTGGGTTCAGGTCAATGAATAGATTTGTAGATGTGTACCTGAGCCATTCAGCCCTGTATCTACTTTTATTCCCAAATTTGGGGAGGCAGTAAGAGAGAGCTGGAAGTGGACATTGAGTACCTTCCTTTAGCATATGTGTGAACTAGGCTTAAAATGTATGAGATGTTCAGGCTGCAATATATTTTGCTAGTTAATGAAAATAGATTGATTTAGATGGAAAAGGCCATAGAGGCTCATATCAGCTTACACAATTCTCAAGCACCCCAGCTGTTCTGTCATTTGCTGTCATTGCCAGGTTGCCAGTTCAAGATAATCTATAAGACTTTTATTGACATAATAATAAATATAGTGTATTTAAAGTCATATCTTATGAAAAAAAACACTAAAAGACAAAAGGTTAGAATTTCGAAAGAAGCTGATTGTATCTGGGGACTTGTAAAAAGCTAAAGTTATACAATGGAAGGTAAACATGCATGCACTTAAACCATATACACACAACACAAAACAAATTTGTTCTTTGATAGTTGTTAGATTCTGGGTTTTTATGGAAGAAATAAAAATGACATTCCATACAGATATGTTATCACTAAATATTAAGTATGTAGATATGTAACCTGCAGAGTATATGGAATTTTAGCTGTACATGTTCTTATGATCAGGGCCCTCGTTTTGGATTGTGTTGTAACTCTGCTGTCTCCCTTATATTGTAAAGCCCTGTGAAAACTGTTGCTGCTATATAAGTCATAAATAATAATACCAGGCTCTGTATTAAGAGAAACTATGGGCAAAATCAAAATGTACGCATATGATTCAATCTGGCATGATCATTACCACAGAATGTTTTAAGTCCCTTATGACATACTTTATTACGCCTTGAGCCTGATAGTCGATCTGTCATTGTTCTTTTTTTTTTAACAGGGTGACAGTACTGTTGGATCTGCAGTAAAAGTACACAGCAGAGTTGTCATCCTTTTGACAAGGTAGCCTTAGATGACTTGGTCTGCATGTAAAGGAAAATATAAATAAAGGCAGGTGAAATAGGAAAGGAAATTATATATTAAATTAAATAATTACAGGTATTAATCATCCACAGCTACCAGAATATAATTAATAATATTTTTTCAATATAATGGTAATTAAAATGACACTCTTATTTTTTTATTATTTTTTTTTCCTCATTCTTTTCTACACTGTGATATTCTCAGTGATTCATCATATAATTTATAATATAATCTATATCTAATGATATATATAATTCTATCATTCTTTAGAAAAAAACAGGAGAAAAATCTGTCAATATTCTGCCTTGACACATACCAATAAATATACATCCTTGTACCTTTTGCGTGTTAATGTTTATGTGAATATTAGTTAGCTGTAGTGCTGAGGTCTGCTTGATTCACAGTCATCTCTACCCTATAGACACCTCAGTATGCCAGTCATGCCAAAATTACAAGGATCAGATGACAATCAACTATTCTCATAGCTTGACTTTTTATTTTAGTTTGGTATGAAATGGGGAATTGTTAATATATGTCAGCCTTTCTCACCCTTTTTAACATAGAGGAAACCTTAATATAACTTTCAGGTCTCGTGAAACCCATGCCAGTAAATACTATATACACAGCTCAGGGCACATTTGCATGGTGATCAATGGAAAGAATGCCCCCTAATTGGTGGCCAGTGGGAAGAATTTCCCTCTTAAAAGAGACATTTGGCCAAATCTTTTTTATCCATACTTCTCTTCTGTGACCCAGAATCAGCTGACAGCTAAAGTCTACTGTCAGCTTACGTCATAGAGCGGCTCCAGGCTCTTGAAGGATCCCAACAATAATGTCAGGATCCACCCATATGCCAGACTGACATCTGACTCAGGCCCCTCAGCATGCCGCTGAGAGCCTGAGCCAACCACTCCCGCCCCCCTTCCAAAGCCCTGAAGAGGTAGAGCAGAGGGCAGTGACAGACAGTCACCACTCTCTGCTCAAGGTTGACCAAGAACTAAGTGATCAGCAGTCATGTGATCACCCAGTTCTTTGTCTTAGAGCCAGCAGGAGACAGCTGCAGCATTACACGGTTCCATGTACATTGATCCGGCACTGGGTTTTTTCACCACTATCCGAGCTGCTCGGGTCCCTGCCAATTCGCCCCAAACCTAGGTACAGTATTATTAAGCATTTGCACCTGTGGATTAGTATTCAAGCAACCTGTCTCCACGCTGTAGCCTGACCTCCCTGTTCCTCTGGCATTTGCTGTTCATTCAATACACTTGTATTCTGTGTGTTTGTTTGGTCTTGTCGTTGTTCTCAGTGTTTTCCCTCTTGCTGTGCTTTTCTATCTGTTTATCTCATTTTTTGTTGCCATGGGTGCTCGTCACAGCATTGTTTCTTGTTGTTTTGCTTTGCCCCTCATTCCTGTTTGCTGTGTACATCTCTCTCTTTGCTATTGCCCAGCTTCCCCTGCTCTCCTGTGCTTTGCACTTGTTCCCTGTGTCCTCCCCTTAGTGTTTCTTCTTGCTAGCTGCCGTAGTCTTTGGTCTTTGTATCCCGTGTATACCTTGTGTCCAGGGGTGTAACTAGAAATCACAGGGCCCCATAGCAAAATGTTGTATGGGCCCCACCTGCAAACAGCCCCCCCACAAAACAATGGCGGGGCTTAAATTAAATAGTGGGCGTGGCTTAAAGTGCGTGGCTCAAAAGGGGTGTGGTTCGAGTCTGAGATGAATGAGAGAGGAAGGAAGGAAAGGAAAGGAATGGAAAGAAAGAAAGAAAGAAAGAAAGAAAGAAAGAAAGAAAGAAAGAAAGAAAGAAAGAAAGAAAGAAAGAAAGAAAGAAAGAAAGAAAGGCACAACAGGCCCAGATCCTACACTGCAATAGCAATATATGTATTCCAGAAAGTTTAACAATCAACAGATAAAGATACTCCAAACACCTGGTGTTAGCGTTTCAATCATCACGGCACCATCAAAGCGTTAGTTGTCAGCGCTATGTGTCGCCAATGGATATGGTAACTGCCACATCAGTGGCCTTATTAGCTTCCCTTCACGCCCGGATCTGTATCTGGAACGCATGCCATATTGTTTGCGTTCCAAGAAGCCGGAAGTAAAGGCCGGACGTCACTTCCCGCGTGTCCACCGTCGCGCAAGAACGACGTCAAACACAATAGTCACAATATATGCTGCTCTCTATACAGGCCAATGCTCTCCCGAAGATGGAAAACAATTCCTCAGATAAGAAAACATATCGCTCTTATGCCCTGTACACATGGTCGCACATTGATCGGACATTCCGACAACAAAATACATGGATTTTTTCAGACGGATGTTGGCTCAAACTTGTCTTGCATACACACGGTCACACAAAGTTGTTGCAAAATCCGATCGCTCTAAACGCGGTGACGTAAAACACGTACGTCGGGACTATAAATGAGGCAGTAGCCAATAGCTTTCGTCTCTTAATTTATTCTGAGCATGCGTAGCACTTTGTGCGTCGGATTTGTGTACACATGATCGGAATTTCCGACAACGGATTTTGTTGCAAGCTCTCAAACTTTGTGTCTCGGAAATTCCGATGGAAAATGTGTGATGGAGCCCACACACGGTCGGAATTTCCGACAACAAGGTCCTATCACACATTTTCCGTCGTAAAATCCGACCGTGTGTACAGGGCATTAGTGTACCAGCCTAGAAAATCCCTGAGCCCCTCTGGGATTGAATTGCCAAAAAAAGATGACTCTCTATGAATGCCCCCATCGAGATGCACACACTCACCCCTTAATAAATTATATTGTATTAAATTCAAAACAGGGGGGGCATGTAAACCAATGCATACATGTGAAAAAAGCTCATAATAATCGTACATTGTAGGCACCCATGGCCATAACTGAAGGAGCTAAAATATTTTACACACTATATATGCACGCATATACACACATACAAAAATATGTATGCACATCACACACAATACAATACAATACAATTCATTAATAAAATATTAATAGATCAAATGGTATAAAATATATATATATATATATATATATATATATATATATATATATATATATATGTATATTAATAATTACCATCAAAGATTAAAACTCTTTAGTAAAAAACCTTATTAGTATCAATAATAATAATGATAGTAATAATTTTCATTAAAAAATAAAAAAAATGAAAATTGATAACTACTAGAGAAATTCTTATTAACCTTAACAGGTAATCTAAATATATATACCATTCTGTACAACAATGATTACACTTATAATTGGAAACAAGAGAGAGAGGGAGAAAAAACGAATCAAGCCAGACTTACTTCATTAGGAAATAATAATGGTAGTAGTAACAGTAATAACATCAAAATCAAGATCAACCATCAAGTGGATGGTTATCTTTTCTAAGGGAAAGTTTAACCTAGACCCAAATACGATTACACTTACTATTTCGTTAATTTTATTTATATTTTCACAATTTTATGTATTTCAGGATCCTCATTTAGGCCTCCAGGAGTGAGACTCCCAAGGGTGAAGATTTAGAAGGCTTCTCGCTTGCATAGCTTCTGGTGTCTCCTCCCCTTATCTAGGTCACCTCCAATCGACTCTATCCCAAAAACCTTCATGCCCGATGGGTCACCTTGGTGGGCTTCTTGGAAGTGCCAAGGGCCTGGGTATTTCACTCTTGTTTTAATAATGTTGCATTTATGTTCGCCTATCCTGACTCTCATGGGGCAAGATGTCCGCACACATAAAGGGCAAATGATCCCATACACAACATACTCTGCTCCACAGTTAATAAAATCTTCTAATTGGTGAACCCTTCCATCTTTCCCTACTACGGTCTTCTTCCTGTGCCACATATACATACATGTGCCACAGTTCTTGACGCTACACTTATAGCTCCCCTTTTGGTCAAAGATTGTCGACCATATACTTGTAGATTTATTGGAAGATTTTTTCATCCTACTCAGAGCTACCAAGCTCCTCAAATCCCAAGGCTTTCTAAACACAATATTGGGTCTATCTGGGAGTCTACTACTTAACACAGGATCATGTTTAAGGATACTTTAATTTTTCTTGATTTTACTTTGAATCTCAAAAGCCTAATTGGTATATGGGGTAGAGAACCGAGCTTGATGGACATCGGGATTAATAATGAAAACTGGTTCTTGATTGAAATCTAATGGTTAATCATATAAGGCCAGGTACTTATTGAAGGCAGTCTCTATAAGAGTAAAATTGTATCCCTTTTCCTGGAACTTCTTCCTAAGAAGCTCACTTTGTTCTAAGTAATCTTCCTTCTTTGTACATGTACGCCTTATGCCGCGTACACACGATCGGACATTCTGACAATGAAATCCTGAATTTATTTCTGACAGATGTTGGCTCAAACTTGTCTTGCATACACACGGTTGCACAAATTTTGTCGGAAATTCCGATCGTCAAGAACGCGGTGACGTACAACACACGACAAGCCGAGAAATATGAAGTTCAATAGCCGTGCAGCTCTTCTGCTTGATTCCGAGCATGCGTGGAATTTTGTGTGTCGGAATTGTGTACACACGATCGGAATTTCCGACAACAGATTTTGTTGTCGGAAAATTTGAGAACCAGCTCTCAAATTTTTGTTGTCAGAATATCTGGAATGTTTTGTTGTCGGAAAAAAGGTCCGATGGAGCCTACACACAGTCGGAATTTCCGACAACAAGCTCCTATCAAAGATTGGTTGTCGGAAATTCCGATCGTATGCATGCAGCATTAGATGGCAAAATTGTCCGTACAAGGACATTTTTAATCCATCTAGAGTGATGATTACTTCTGGCGTGCAGGTAAGAGTTGCCTCCACTCGGTTTGAAATGGGTTTTAGAGAAAATATCACCATCAGAGTTTCCCTTGCACTCCAGATCCAAAAAGACTAAACAGTCTTTATCAATAATGTGGGTAAAATCAATACCAAAGGGATTGTCCTTATAATATTCCAAGAAGTTGTTTAGATCCTCATCCGTCCCGTCCCAAATAATGAAAATGTCATCAATATACCTAGCAAAGAGGACCAGGTTTTACCCAAACAGGTTGTTGTTCCATATAAACAAGTTCTCCCAGTAACCCATGAAGAGATTCATATAGCTCGGGGCAAACCTGGCCCCCATGGCCGTACCCTTAATCTGTAGGTAATGTTCCCCAAGAAACGAGAAATAGTTGTGTGTAAGAGAATATTTTACACAATCCAACAAAAATTTGGCCTGCAGGGAGTTCAACTTACCATCTTCTAACAGATAATAGTTGATGGCTCTTAGTCCATGTGTGTGGTCTATAGATGTATAAAGAGAAGCGGATAAAAGTGGGAGTCTAGTTATCCAAAATAAAGATGACTATATAGCTGAAGCAAAAAGACTGTTGGGTGACACTGATACATATATGATTTTGAGAAGAGACCCTACGGTAGAGTATACGAAAGAACTAAAAACACTTTTAGATCAAGCTCTACTGAATGTAGTTCTTACAAAAAATGAATACTAATTTCTTCTTAATAGACATGCAGTGACCCCGCACTTCTAACATATACCTAAAGTGCATAAGAACAAGGTGAATCACCCAGGAAGACCAATAATCACTGGCATTGATAGTATCTCCAGTAATTTGGGATGCTATATCGACCACTTTCTACAAGACATAGTGACTAGCCTTCCATCATTTGTAAGAGACTTCAGCCTTATGCTTGAGATTCTATCCCATTATAAATGGCAGTCCGGCTAATAGGTGGCTCTCTCTGGATGTGGCTTATCTTTATACATCTATAGACCACACAGGCCTAAGAGCCATCAACTATTATCTGTTAGAAAATGGTAGAATGAACTCCATGTAGGCCAAATTTTTGTTGGATTGTGTAGAATATTCTCTTATACACAACTTTCTCTCTTTTCTTGGGGAACACTACCTACAGATTAAGGGTACGGCCATGGGAGCCAGGTTTGCCCCCGGCTATGTGAATCTCTTCATGGGGTACTGGGAGAATTTGTTTATATGGAACAACAACCCACTTGGGGCAAACCTGGTCATCTTTGCTAGGTATATTGATGACATTCTCATTATTTGGGACGGGACAGATCAGGATCTAAACAACTCTAAACAAGGATCTTACAACTTGGAATATTGTAAGGACAATCCCTTTGGTATTGATTTTACTCATGTTATTGATAAAGACTGTTTAGTCTTTTTGGATCTGGAGCTCAAGGCAAACTCTGATGGTGATATTTTCTCTAAAACCCATTTCAAACTGAGTGGAGGCAACCAGTGTTAATTTTGGCAGCAAATTTCGATTTAGTTTTAGTCTTAGTCTTAGGACTAAAATGGCATTTTAGTTTTAGTCCCATTTTAATCTTCTGCAATTGTTTTAGTCGTATTTAGTCGACTAAATCTCCAGTACCTTTTAATCGACTAAAATGTCCTACGTTTCAGTCAACTAAAATCTCCAGTACATTTTAGTCAACTAAAACTCATTTTAGTAATCTAAAATCTAATGGGTATAATTAAATTGTAATGCATTAGTTAACATTTCTCTACAATTTCCAAACTCATTATATACTGCTGGAGTGAAAAATCTCATATATTATATAAGGTATTGAGGTATGAACATGCACTACAGACCAGTGGTAAGTTTGAAGTCAAATTTCACTTTAGTTTTAGTCTTAGTCTTTTGACTAAAATGCCATTTTAGTTTTAGTCCCATTTTAGTCTTTTGACTAAAATGCCATTTTAGTTTTGGTTGTATTTTAGTCATCTCAATTGTTTTAGTTTTAGTCGTATTTTAGTCGACTAAAATATTTTAGTCAACAAAATTAACACTGGAGGAAACTCTTACCTGCACACCAGAAGTAATCATCGCCCTAGATGGATTAAAAATGTCCCGTATGGACATTTTTGCCGTCTAAGGCGTACATGTACAAGGAAGGAAGATTACTTAGAACAAAGTGAGCTTCTTAGGAAGAAGTTCAAGGAAAAAGGATATGATGTTACTCTTATAGAGATTGCCTTTAATAAGTACCTGGCCTCATATGATAACTCATTAGATTTCAATCAAGAACCAGTTTCCATTATTAATCCCAATGTCCATCAAGCTCGGTTATCTACCCAATATTCCAATAAGGCTTTTGATATTCAAAGTTTAATCAAGAAAATTTGGAGTATCCTTAAACATGATCCTGTGTTAAGTAGTAGACTCCCAGATAGACCCAATATTGTGTTTAGAAAGCCTCGGAATTTGAGGAACTTAGTAGCCCTGAGTAGAGTGAAAAAATCTTCCAATAAATCTACAAGTATATGGTTGACAATTTTTGACCAAAAGGGAGCTATAAGTGTAGTGTCAAGAACTGTGGCACATGTATGTATATGTGGCACAGGAAGAAGACCATAGTAGGGAAAGATGGAAGGGTCCACCAATCAGAACATTTTATTAACTGTGGAACAGAGTATGTTGTTGGTCGCCTTTTTGTGAGATGGACATCTTGCCCCATGAGAGTCAGGATAGGCGAACGTAAATGCAACATTATTGAAACAAGAGAGAAATACCCAGTCCCTCGGCACTTCCAAGAAGCTCACCAAGGTGACCCATCGGGCATGAAGGTTTTTGGGATAGAGTCGATTGGAGGTGACCTAGATAAGGGGAGAAGACACCAGAAGCTATGCAAGCGAGAAGTCTTCTGGATCTTCACCCTTGGGAGTCTCACTCCTGGAGGCCTAAATGAGGAACCTGAAATACATAAAATTTTGTAAAAATTAATTAAAATAAAACAAATAGTAAGTGTAATTGTAGTTGGGTCTAGGTTAAACTTTCCTTTAGAAAAGATAACCATCCACTTGATGGTTGATCTTGATTTTTGATGTTATTACTGTTACTACTACCATTATTATTTCCTGATTAAGTAAGTCTGGCTCGATTAGTTTTTTCTCCCTCTCTCTCTTTTTTCCAATTATAAGTGTAATTATTGTTGTACAGAATGCTATATATATTTAGATTACCTGTTAAGGTTAATAAGAATTTCTCTAGTAGTTATCAATTTTCAATTTTTTACTATTTAATTAAAATTACTACTATCATTATTATTATTGATACTAATAAGGTTTTTTACTAAAGAGTTTTAATCGATGATAGTAATTATACATATATATCTTTTATACCATTTGATCTATTAATATTTTATTAATAAATTGTATTTAATTTTTTCTGCATGCATTGTGTGTGATGTGCATACATATTTTTTTACCTATGTGTGTATATGTGCGCATATATAGTGTGTAAAATATTTTAGCTCCTTCAGTTATGGCCATGGGAGCCTACAATGTACGATTATTATAAGCTTTTTTCACATGTATGCATTGGTTTACATGCCCCCCCTGTTTTGAGTTGAATTTAATACAATGTAATTTATTAAGGGGTGATTGTGTGCATCTCAATGGGGCATTAATAGAGAGTCGTCTTTTTTGGCAATTCAATCCCAGAGGGGCTCAGGGATTTTCTAGGCTAGTACACTAAGGGCAATATGTGTTCTTGTCTGAGGCATCGTTTTCCATCTTCGGGAGAGCATTGGCCTGTATAGAGAGCAGTATATATGTCTGCCTTGCCCTCTATGAGACAGTCTTCAGCAAAATGGCGGCGGCCGACTATTGTGTTTTGTTGTTCCTGCGGGACGGTGGACGCACGGGAAGTGACATCCGGCCTTTACTTCCGGCTTCTTGGAATGCAAACAATATGGCATGCATTCCAGATACAGATCTGGCCCTGAAGGGAAACTAATAAGGCCACTGATGTGGCATTTACCACACCCATTGGTGACACATAGCGCTGACAACTAGCGCTTTGATGGGACAAGCTCCGGATCCCCTTAAATGGCGGTACATGGCGCTAGTAAGTGATAGTTTGATTGGGTGAGTTTTAGATTTTTATTTTTGTTGTTTTCATTCTGGGATGATTACCCAATGTCTCTGGGTAATCTTTGTCCCATAAATAATTATACAATGTCTTTGTATAACCAATTATGGGACAAAATTTCAAACCACAATGTTTGCCCATCATGTGTGCCCACTTTTTGACTGGTTTTGACTGGTTTTGACCTTTGTTCTTTGACTGGTGTTGTTTGATTACTTTTATTGTATATGTCTGGTCTATGCACTGACAGAGAGAGACTTTTTGTTAACTCATTGTGAGTACAGATGTCTGTAACATCATCTGTATTGTTCTATGGGTACCTAGCCAATCGATTATATAGGTGTGTGTGTATGTCCACTTGTGGATGTATGCATGGATGTATTTATAGTATTTTTTGATTGCCACTTGGGCGTTACCCCCTCGCTGAGAACCGCCCACAATCTGCGGGTGGGACCTCTGAACCCCTCTGGGAGGTGCCTCATGATTTCGCACTCTTGTATGTGTGTATATATATAATAAGCTGAAGGAGAAAACACTGCTGGGCTCTGAGGAAGAGGGTATCCCTTCGAAACGCATCAGCCGGCAGTGGCCCTTAAAATCTTCTCCATTACCATGTGGAGTCTGTTGTCGTGAGACCGATGGCCATCATCTTAAGGCTATTTATATTGCGGTTTACTTTCACATGTTTGTGAGTCGTTTTTAATTTACTTTTTTAATAAAATATATCCAAGGATAATGCGCAAGGTTGGTGCGCCCTCTTTTTTCTATTTCTGAGTTCCATGGAGACCATGGTTGAGAAAAGCTAATATGTCATGTTTTTTTGCTCAGAAAAACAGAAAAGGGAGTGCCACACAAGTGTTGATGTCCAGTATGGTGCTCCATTTTCTATGTTTTTGAGATAGGGCAGGAGGGTCAGAGCTCCAGCATACCAGAAAGCAGCCTGTCATTAATCTTCCAACAACTAGAGGACACACCTAACCAGAACACACGTCTCAGCCTAGCTCTAGGCCTAACTCTCCCTTTCCAGTGGGTACCTGTCCCTATCTATAAAGGCATGTCCCCAATGACCCAGCAGGGGCTATATATGGGTTTCCTGAGTCAAAAATGGCTGCCCAAATCTCAGGAAAGCACTGCGTCCATTCAGACACAGACCACAAGATGGCTGCTGAAAGTCTAGTGCAGAAGACAGTCCTTGGCAAGGTTTTCCCTTGGTCAGAGCTAAGCAGTGATGATTTGATCACTGTGTATATTACTGGCAGCTAACCAGGAAGTGCGTGGGCAATCTGTGGATTGCCACTTCACTCTTTGTGTTGACACTGGCAACTGTACTTCAACACCCTCCTACATATTTTTTATTAAAAGACTGCCAAATCCCCTCAACGGGCTAATATAAGGTCATGCACCATTTTTGCCAATACACTACAGCGCACCAAAGTGCAAAAGCAAATAGCTGTGTTGGTAGATACTGTACAGTACAATCCAGTGTCATTCACAATGAATGGCATTGCAACAGCGCACTGCACATAGAATGTGCATTTCCACAACACATAGATGCGTATAAGTCCAAAAGGTTTTGTCACTGCTGAACATATTCTTCTTCATTCACACCAAGTGAGAGAAGATCTATCCAATGTGAGGGGAAATCCCCACTTATACTGTCATCACCAGGCTAGCTATCCTCATTGGATGATTGTAAAATTCTGTTCTGGTACCTTAGACCAAAGACCTGGAGAGAGTGACTCTCCTCAGTGGTCTCACACACAGCAATAGAATCCTGACACTGATTCTAACCCTCACCACTCTATCCAAAACTAAACAAAGCAAACATGTAAATAAAGCAGTACAGTGGCTAAGTGGTTAGCACTTCCACCTAGCAGCACTAGGGTCTTTGGTTCAAATCCCAACCACAGCATTACCTGCCTGGAGTTTGCATGTTCTCCCTGTGCCTGTGTGGGTTTCCTCCCACACTCTGAAGACATGCTGGTAGGTTAATTGGCTACTAAATTGTCCTGTGTATGTATAAATGTGAGTTAGGGACCTTAGATTGTAAAATATACTGTATATGTAAAGCACTGTTTAAATCAACAGTGCTATATAAGTACCTGTAATAAATAAAGCATGTTTTTATTTTAAATATGCGTTATCTGTTAGCGATCAGGATGGCTTCAAATGTTCAGAATGGAGTTAATAGAATTTAGTTTTAATGTGTTATTTATTTCTGTATTATTTTGTATTTTAGTTACTTGTATATGACATTTTTTGCTATTCACTTTTTAATGCAATGATATTGCCATCCTTGAAGCTCTGCAATAAAAAAAAAAAAAAAAAAAAGATGAGATAGAGAACAGGAAAGTGGATACTTTGGAAGCTGGTGGAAAGGTCTGAACAGCCACAAATTGAGCTGGCTAAGAGGTGGGGAGGAAAAGCGGAGGAGAAAATGAACAAAGGGACAGGTGTAATGGAAAGTACATGGGGGTGAATGAAAAGTACATTAGGCTTCTTACTGCAGTCAGTTGTGAGTGGTCAAATAAATGCAGGGCTGCAAAATATTTGGCTGGAGATTGGTGTGCTATAGAATTATCTCCTAGTGACAGGCTTGCCCTGAACTGAGTGGGAAATTATAGACACCAATTAGGAAGGGGCACTCTGCACTTATGTATGGATGTTTCTTTTAATTTCTTGTTTGTCCAGTATAATGTGACACTGTATAAGATAAAAAGCTCAGGAGAGGGCTGATAAAAATTAAATCCTTAAATTAGATGTAAACACAATCACTAAAATCTCATAGAAGCTTTATTATGTTAATCTAACAGCAAAATAAACTTTTAGTCTTTTGAAATCTGCCACTTTTTTAAAAATAATAGATGATGTTCCTGCCATGAAGATCCCTTATGCTAGATGTCATTTAGTAAGGGCTAACATCTACTCTACCTAATGTACTTGTTTATTAACATGAAATTGTTTATACAGTTTAAAAAAAAACACCAGTATTTTATGGAAGATGCAATGCTTCATTTGAAACAGCCTTAGGGTGTATCTACAGTATGAAAAAGCATCAGGGCCCATGGGCATCAGGATGTCAACCGCCTATGTATTTATTAGCTGCACAACATTTAATTACGTACAAAAATCCTGTTTTCCCTTTACTGCCTGCTGCTCTAGCTTTGCGTCAGACAAGTTTTTATTGGGCCATATTTGGCCCTCTTTCTTATATTGCACTGCCCTAAACTGGCCTAAATCCTCTGACAAACTACCCACTTTGATTCTGAGCAAGAGGGTGCTACACACTGAGAAACAGTAGTGGTTATTGACCCCCAGGCACCTCGGTGGGCTAACATTTCCAACTTCAGAGAAGAATTTTTGACTCTTTATAGGGTGGAAAAAATTGAGTGCCAGTCACTTTAGAAAGTTAAAATAGTTTATTAAAGCTCAGTTCATTTAATTATGGACTTTTAACCAAAGACTGGTAAACGGTACTCTTCAGATTGTTGAGCAGCTTCAGGCAGCAAATGCCTTTTGAGTCGAGCCACTAGACTTCCTGCAATGTCCATCTGTATTAACTTGTACCCAGCTCTCCAGGGCCCTCTTCAGCAGCCATGCTCCTCTCCTGGTGCTCCAGCAAGACCCCAGACTCAGGGCCCCTATGGCTTTACCCTAGGCAGCAGGCCTGGGAGGTAGAAACACATACTCCTCTCCTGGCAACAGCCCAGGAGGTGAGGACAAAAGGCCTTTCTGGAAGGTCACCCCAAATATTTATGTAGCACCACCCCCAAAGGAGCTGTTTGAATATGTTTGGTTCTGTACTCTGCCTCTCAACCCCAAGAACAGCCCCAGCCCCTCTGGCACACCTAGCAAACAGTGTAAGTGCAGGCACAGTAATAACAGGCACAAACTGTAGTGAACCAGGAAGTTTGTTTACTGGGAGACTTTCCACAATCAAACAAACAATAATTAGATAACATAGTAGTCAAGAATGGCATAAAAACTCTGATCTATAATGGTATATATCAAGACCACATGCAGACTTATAAAATAGTAAAGTTAAACAACTTAAATGGCTCTAAAGTGGCCTTTGTAGGCATAAAGGGGAACAGGACTGGCTTGATGATGGTCAGCCTGTTTCCCTAAAATCCTGAGATCACAGGCCCAGGTGGTAAACACATGATGCAATGAGCAACTATGTAATTTATCAACTTTAGGATTAACGTTAGAGTTCCTCTTTAGTGAAAACTACTAGGACCATTAAATCACTGCTAACTGAAGGAGAAACAAGAAGGTTAAGGTTGGCCTCAGGGGCAGTGATCTGGATAAGTGTTGGTGAGGCATTACTGTAATGAAATACTAAAGATATACTGCAGGATGTAATTACTGGGATCAGACTCAGGGACAATTATATCATAAATGGTCAGTCCACCAAAAATTGTATTTCAGTTTTGGTAGATGCTAGAGAGCTAAACAACGTGAAAATATTTAATATATGTAAGTGACTGTGTTAGTACCTTGGAGTTCTTGGATATTCACACCTACTGTGAATATTTTATTGGGGTTCCTACTCTCCCCATTGGATTTTTACATTTATTTATTATTTTGGAGAGGATCAGGAGGATCTGGAACAGCTAAACGTTTGTTGGAACACCCAAACCTAATAGTTATGCAGAAACTTGGTCGGGAATTATTGAACCAAGATCCTACTGTCGGAATATCCAAGACATATACAAAAACAGTTGGTGACTTATTCCACCCAACTCTACAACTTTAATAGTAGTATCACTTTTGGACTAAGTTTTTAACATTCAACTCTGTGCTCACCCCTCCTGACCTCCCAGGAGGACCCCCTTGTTGTATTTCTTTCTTTTTTGTGCTTGCCTTAACATGTTGTCAGACGGGTCATTTATTGTGAAGGGGTCTCTCCCTCTTATAATCTTCGGCTGGTGATATGATGACATCAGTGCCAGTCTCTGTATCCTTGTGAGTGCAGGGTGTCATGGTGTAACTTCCTAGGGTAGTGGATTCATGATGCCTTGCACCCACAGCCTGTCCTTAGTCTTCTAGGTTGAATGACACCCAGTAGATAAGACTAAGGACATGTGGCAGAATAAAACTACTATGGACAACAGTGCCATAAAGAAGGTAGGTATTGAAGCTGGAGCTGCTGTTTTATTTTAAACCCCTAATCGGACACTTTTCATAAACTGGCTGATGTTTGGCTTTAAATGTCAAGTGGCTAAAAACTGTGTTGGATAAATCTAAAGGTGAGGTAAAAGTTTATTAAAAAGAAAAGGCAGCTGAAGTACTGGACAACCAATGCATTGCTGAACAATGTATAGTGAATAGTAAATATAATAGCCGTAGTTTGTAACTGTTTGACAATGGCTGTCATTTCCCAGGGAGGTTAGGTGTCAATTTTGTCTTGACCCTCTGAATTAAATGAACTGCTAAAATAAGTTTCACACGATTGTGTAGTGAAGGTAACATTGCTTAAAGCCAAATGCTTATGGCATAAATTGTAAACTTTAACGAAGATATGCTCATCCATGCAGATTACACAAGATGATGACTTTACACCTGTGAACGAAACTAGATTGTTGACAAAGGTTTTTATTTAAAGTGTGACTTCAGCTTATCAAATGTATTTATATATTTACCTTGATTTTCATGAGCTGATAACATGTTTATTATAGCTGTAATGTGCAGGTGTACGAGTAAAGGTCTTGCAGGAAGAAATGTCACATATTCAAGGTATGTGTGAGAACCTATTTATAAATAAACTCAGCTTTAGCAACTACCATTGCTAACTACGATCTGACAATGTTAGTTTTATAGTTATTATACTGACCCTTTGGCTTCATTATTTTTGGAGTCAGTGACCAAGTACACGTTTCTTTGTGTGCACAGGTTCTACAGTTCAGGTTCCATTTAAAGCTGAACTCCAGACACTAAACTTTTATTCAAATATATTCCTCAATAGCTACAAATACCTTTATTAACTCATACAAACCCAGATATTACCTTATGTAAGTTGTGATGATGTACAGGGCAAAAGGCATGAGGTAGAGGGAGGTCGCAGGTAGCTGCCACTGTCGACCAGTATCTCAATACCGCATGCACTGAAGGCAATAACCCCTAAAGAGGGGAGGGAAAAAAACGAGGGGACTATTCCGGTACCAGGTATAATCAAAATTAATAATAGAAGGTAATAGTGACAAAAACAATAGTAAAATATAAAAATTCCATTTTAATAGAAAACATGATTAAAAGATTGTAACCATAACACATACAGTTGCAATTAAAAGCGGGAGCAATACACACAACCAATTACATTACAACTTGTAGTGAGATAGACACAAATAGAGCTTGGATTCTCGACCGGTTTCGCGGTTTCACCGCTTCCTCAGGAGAGCAATATCTGTGGTGCAACATACAGTAATTGTAGTAAATACAATCATATAAAAATTATACAAAAACAAAAGAAAGCAGCAAAGACATTGAATAATGCATTATATAATATACAATATAGATAGAAAAAGGATGGGCTCACCCGTTCTAAGGTTGTCTGTGGGTACGCATGGCCCCAAGTGATTCCCCCCGCGGCGAACACAGGGGATGACTAAACAGACCCTGGATTAATAAATTGTATAATGAGGTAGAGTAGATGAATGAGGAATCAATCAGGGGGAGGAGTAAGGTGGGGGGTGCCAGTGATGTATTTTTAAAAATTCAAACAGTGTGCAAGTGAGGGAAAAACCACGGGAGGTGTGTGTGAATAGGGAAGTGGGGGGGGAAAAAAGGGGGGGAGGAAGGGGAAGGGGGAGGAAGGGGAAAAAGGGGGGGGGGGGGAGGGGGGAAAGGGGGGGGAAAGGGGAGGGGGGGGGGGGGGAGGGGGGAGAAGGAGGGGGAAACGGTAGGGGGGGGAAAAGAAAGGGGGGGGGAAAGGGGGAGGAGGGGAGGGGAAGGGGGGGAACTTGTTTATATATCTTTTTGATTTAAAACGCTCCCCCTTTCCTAAGTTGTGATGATGTCATCACTGTGATGTACATACCCTGTGCAGAGATCAGGGCTTTGGGTGGGACAGAGCAGGTCCTCCCACTATAGGCTGCCTGCAGAACATCACAGGAGGGGGGCAGATACAAGACCAGTCACCCTGCACTTTAAGAGATTGCAGCGGTGATCGGTCGTCAGTACAGGAAAAGCTGTTCCATACTTGATTATTGCACACATCTGGAAGAAATACACAAAATATGCCAAGGTCAAATTAAGAATAGACTTGCCTGTTGCATTTCAACAATATTAATCTAGTGTGAAGTTTAGCTTTAAAGACTACAAGAGAGAGGTTCCCCCAAAAATGGGGTTTTTAGGCAGCACAATGATAAAGAAAATCAAATTCAGTATCAAAAATATAACAAATTTATTAAAGTATACCATAAAAGTTAAAACAATGAGCTCCAGTGGGGGGCATTTGAGATAAAATGTACATTACATATTAATAGGCTGAACATATATTGGCAGACATATATTCACAACAACACTCGGTAGCATGAATATTTGAACCTGACGCGTTTCAACCCCTGTACTTGGGGTCTTCTTCAGAGGATTGGTCTGCTGAGAAATATACATAGATGAAAATTGATACATGTAAATAAATTACATTAGTATAATGGTAATTACATTCACCATGTAGAATATGGATACAATAGTAATAATTTACCCAGTAATATATGTTCGGCAAAAAGGAGAACGAGGCCTCCCATATGGAGATCCCTTGGAACGACTATCCTCCTGTCCCCCCCAGGAGAAGGACACCGGGCACCCCTACCGCCAACCGCGGTTCAGGAGGATAGTCGTTCCAAGGGATCTCCATATGGGAGGCCTCGTTCTCCTTTTTGCCGAACATATATTACTGGGTAAATTATTACTATTGTATCCATATTCTACATGGTGAATGTAATTACCATTATACTAATGTAATTTATTTACATGTATCAATTTTCATCTATGTATATTTCTCAGCAGACCAATCCTCTGAAGAAGACCCCAAGTACAGGGGTTGAAACGCGTCAGGTTCAAATATTCATGCTACCGAGTGTTGTTGTGAATATATGTCTGCCAATATATGTTCAGCCTATTAATATGTAATGTACATTTTATCTCAAATGCCCCCCACTGGAGCTCATTGTTTTAACTTTTATGGTATACTTTAATAAATTTGTTATATTTTTGATACTGAATTTGATTTTCTTTATCATTGTGCTGCCTAAAAACCCCATTTTTGGGGGAACCTCTCTCTTGTTTATAACTTTCAAGGGGTGAGCAGCAAATTCTTGGTTTCCCCTCTGGTGTCTCTCTATATAGCTTTAAAGACTACATTCATCTTTTACATAAACTGGCCCATACCGACAAGTGGCCCCAGTAGTTTAAAAATGCATTGTCCTATTTGTTAAAAATATTGTTTAAAGCCTAAGTTTAATCAGAAATAAAAAAAAAAAATCAACATAAAGGATTTTCCTTAAACTCAGCAGGCTGCGTATCTTGTGCTATTGTCTCTCTATTAGCAGAAATCTTCCTCCATCGATCCCTCTTCTGCACATGCTGCTGTATTCTTCCAGTGCTGGAGGGGTTAAAATAGTTGACAGAGCTGTGACAGAGCACAGTTATAATAATTTAAGACTAAATGTTCTGATTCTAGCATACCACCAGTCATGACTCGATTTCATCATAGTCTTTTTTAATGTAGTAACAGTTATCTAGGTTCTGTTATAAAGAATTTTGCAGGTACGCATTGGTAACTATTAGCATTGATTCCTATGTGTGTGCAGTACAGAAATGGCCATCTCCCCTTCCTCTGCCCGCACATTAGCTGACCTTTTTCCCTGCCTCTGGAGTTATCAGCTGTTCTAGCTTGCACTGATTTACTGTAAAACAGGGTGTTGCGTCATCAGAAATCTGGTTCATGTTTACAGCCAATAAACGACAGGTACAGGGTTTAAAGTAGAACCACAACACATGATGTGAATATTACATGATGTTTTTTTACGTCATGGTTTACTGTTTATTTCGCTGGAGCAGCAAATATATCCATAAAATCATTTAAACACACACACAAACCATTTGTGTCAAATAGTTTTTGCACCGTATGTGAAAAAAATAAAGTAGTGAAAAGTGTAAAAAAAAAGTTTCACCAAAGCACTTAAACCCCCCCTAAAAAAAATTTGAGCCACCTACCCCACATACATGCACGTCTTAAAGTAAATACATGTGTCGGGGGGTGCCTATGCACAAAAACATTAATTGCGATACACATGCTACATATCGCTGGGCACGCTAGAGTGAAAACAATAATTATAGACCCATTATTCATGGGTAACTCTATACTGAGGATGACCTGTAGGGGCTTTTAAAATGTCACCTATAGAAAATCTAGGGTTCCTAAGTTTGTCTCCGTTTCCGTTTTTAAGCCTTGACATGTTGGGTTTTCGATTTACTCATCACTACCACATCTTAACAAAAATGAGGTAATATATTGCATCTGTGTGCCCTAAAATTAACTTTAGTGTATTTTCTTTACTGAAATTGTGTGTTTCATAAATCGTTGATTAAAGTGATTGTAAAAGAAAAAAGATTTTTTACCTTCAGGCAGTCCACCGCCGTGTTACCGCCATTTAGCAGCCTTTTCTTCCCCCCTGCCTTCACTCTGTAATCCTCACAGAGCCGACAGCGGGAGGCAGGAGAGTTCTGGACGGAGAGCGGAGCTGCCCGAGGTCAACAAGCAGGTGATTGGCTGCTAGGATGATGGGCGGTCCTAGCAACCAATCACCATCTTGCAACACCCGCCCTCCATCCAGACATGCTGTGCCTCCCTCTGATCTTTGGTCTGTGTAACTGTAAGTTAAGACAGTGAGGGAGGGGGCGAAATTACAGGGAGTGAGGACACTAGTATGAAAACCTGAATAGGAGCTGAGGAGTTTTTGTGCTGAGGACAGTGATATGGGGGGGCTGAGGACATTGATATGAGGGGGCTGTACACAGTGATATGGGGGGGCTGAGGACATTGATATGGGGGGCTGAGGACAGTGATATGGGGGGCTGAGGACATTGATATGGGGGGGCTGAGGACATTGATATGGGGGGCTGAGGACAGTGATATAGGGGGCTGAGGACATTGATATGGGGGGCTGGGGACATTGATATGGGGGGGCTGAGGACAGTGATATGGGGGGCTGAGGACACTGAAAAGGGGGGCTGATGACAGTGATATTTGGGGGCTGAGGACAGTGATATGGGGGGGCTGAGGACATTGATATGGGGGGTTGAGGACATTGATATGGGGGGGCTGATGACTGTAATGTGTGTGTGGGGGCTAAGGACATTAAAGGGGGAGGGCTAAGGATTGTAAGGTGTGTGGGGGGGGCGAGGACATTAAAGAGGGGCTAAGGACTGTAATGTCAGGGGGACTGATGGTTGTAATGTGGAGGGAGCTGAGGACATTAGAAGTGGGGGACTGAGGACTGTAATGTGTGTGTGTGGGTGGCTGAGGACATTAAAGTGGGGGACTGAGGACTGTAATGTATGTGTGTGGGGGGGGCTGAGGACATTAAAGTGGGGGACTGAGGACTGTAATGTGTGTGTGTGGGTGGCTGAGGACATTAAAGTGGGGGATTGAGGACTGTAATGTATGTGTGTGTGGGTGGCTGAGGGCATTAAAGTGGGGGACTGAGGACTGTAATGTGTGTGTGTGTGTGGCTTAGGACATTAAAGTGGGGGACTGTGGACTGTAATGTATGTGTGTGGGGGGGCTGAGGACATTAAAGGGGGGCTAAGGACTGTTATGTGGGGGGGGCCGATGATTGTAATGTGGAAGGAGCTGAGGACATTAAAGTGTGGGACTGAGGACTGTTATGTGTGTGGGGGGGTAAGGACTGTAATGTGGGGGGACTGATGATTGTAATGTGGAGGGAGCTGAGGACATTAAAGTGGGGGACTGAGGACTGTAATATGTGTGTGTGGGGGGCTGAGGACATTAAAGTGGGGGACTGAGGACTGTAATGTGTGTGTGTGTGTGTGTGTAGGTTGAAGACATTAAAGTGGGGGACTGAGGACTGTAATGTGTGTGTGTGTAAGGGCTGAGGACATTAAAGTGGGGGACTGAGGACTGTAATGTGTGTGTGTGTGGAGGGGCTGAGGACATTAAAGTGGGGGGACTGAGGACTGTAATGTGTGTGTGGGGGGGCTGAGGATATCAAAGTGGGGGAATGAGGACTGTAATGTGTGTGTGGGGCTGAGGACATTAAAGTGGGGGACTGAGGACTGTAATATGTGGGTGTGTGTGTGTGTGGGGGGGGGCTGCGGACATTAAAGTGGGGAAATGAGGACTGTAATGTGTGTGTGGGGGCTGATGACATTAAAGTAGGGGACTGAGGACTGTAATGTGTGTGTGTGTGGGGGGGGGCTAAGGTCATTAAAGTGGGGGACTGAGGACTGTAATGTGTGTGTGGGGGGGGGTTGAGGACCATAAAGTGGGGGACTGAGGACTGTAATGTGTGTGTGGGGGGGGTTGAGGACCATAAAGTGGGGGACTGAGGACTGTAATGTGTGTGTGTGTGGGGGGGCTGAGGACATTAAAGTGGGAGACTGAGGACTGTAATGTTTGTGTGCGTGAGGACATTAAAGTGGGGGAATGAGGACTGTAACGTGTGTGTGTGTGTGTGTGTATGGGGGGGGGGCTGAGAACATTAAAGTGGGGGACTGAGGACTGTATTGTGTGTGTTTGAGGGCTGAGGACATTAAAAGGGGGGGGGGTAAGGAGTGTAATGTGGGGGAACTGATGACTGTAATGTGGAGGGAGCTGAGGACATTAAAGTGGGAGACTGAGGATGTTAAATTGGGGGAGGCTGAGGGCTGTGATGTGGGAGGGCTGAGAAATTTAATGTGGGGGGCAATGAGGATAGTAATGTGAAGGGGGCTGAGGACTGTAATGTGTTGGGGGGGTAGGGTAATGTGGAGGATAATGTAAACAGGGGCAGAGGACAGTACTGTTGGGAGGTTGATGTCAAAGAAGTGTGAGAACATTACTGTGAAAGGGGTGGAGGGGGGTGATTTAAAGGGGGACCTGAGGGCACTCATCAAGAGGGAGGAGACTCTGATGTGCGCTGGGGACTGAGGACGCTATTGTAAGAATCGGTTCATATCTGTGCATGTGCATTAGGTGTACCTCTTGTGGTTAAGTCAGCTCATTTTAATGGGCTCCACTACCCGCAAGAAACACAGAGGAAAAAGTCCTTGACCTTTTTTTCCAAAATAGCACTGCCCCAAGCCGCATGGTGCTGCAGCAACATGCAGTTTGGCACATGCAAAAAGGTGTCACGGGTACCGACGTGATATTCGGACCTCTGCTGGAAGAAAATTTTGCTGACCGGACCACAGTGAATTTTAATTCAATACCCCAGGTTTAAGAGATATTCACACTTCATGCAACCGGTGATGGGACGGTATACCCGTGCTGTCCCTTCAGAGCTTGGTGCTGCAGTCTGTGACACCCGTGTGCATGTGCGGGAGTGACGTCATTGCGGCACGGCCAATCAGATGGACACGAACCCGGAAGGAAGACCGGGTAAAGATGAAAGCGTCTGTCAGAGCTCACATCGCAGCGGTGCAGGGCTTCGTTCTAAGGTAAGTATTTCATAATGTGCTAGTATGAGATGCATACACATTATGCCTTTACTTTGCAGGGTTTAAAAAAAAAAAAGTAAAAAAGTATGGCTTCCACAGTCTGCCAAAGGCTGGGAGGGATGGAGGTGGTGCTAGGTGGGACTTTTCAGGACAGGGGTGGGAATAATGAAAGCCTGGTCTAGATTTCTCTAAGAAGGACCGACAATGGTTTCAGGCAGTGCATGAGAGCTGGTAATATCGGCTGAATAGAGAAACCGTTGTCAGTAAAGAACAGAAGGCAGCTGATTGTCTAGCTAAGAGTAGATTTTCAAAGCTAGACAATCAGCTAGCCTGAAAATGCATAATATTAAAATTAAACATATTTAGCTTTGGGTAAAAATTAAATTTTAACTGGAATTCCACTTTGACTGAGCAAACTGAAGATAGAAGCCGATTGGTTGCCATGCTGCTCCAGGTTCTGTCTGCACCAGTTTTGATAAATTCCCCCCCCCCCACAGTTTTACAAAACTCTTTCGTAAGTAAAACAACTTAGGTTGGCAGGTCTTTGAGAATAATGAGTGGGGCAATAAAAAGTGCGTGCGTCCTATAAACAATAGCCAATTTCATGAACAATTGGCTCCTGATCCAAGAATGAGGATGAAATAAATCCTTCTATTAATATGGTAATACACAACATAGTTATATTTAGTCTCGATTCCTCCTGTGCAACTTGCTGACAGTAAAAACAACTTTATTTGACTTTTACCAAAAAAAACGAGTTTCTTTTCCAAGGAATTTCTACGCAGAAAAGTGCACTTGTGCTGATTCTCGGCTTGGAGGCATACACATTCAGCAGCATTATGTTGACTTGGCTGTGATATATTTGGCTGTGTATAGTGAAGCATATGTGCACTACGCAGGTTGTTTGGCAATCTTTTAAAAAGGAAAAAAAAGTTACTTGACATCTGTCCTGCTGTCCTCTTGCGGTTACTCATGCCTGCCTGTCACATCTGTCTCTCGTGTTCCATGTCAGAAGGTAAACACAACAAGCTACCTTTTTAACAGAAGGTCCTAAATAAAAACTGCCCAATTGTAACTTTTCTGAAAAAAGCGATTTCCTGCAGATTATTGACAAATAAAAGATTTAAAAAGTATTAGAGGATATTGGGGCATTCTGCCCAATACACTTCCCATAAACCAGGTGTAGGATGTTGGAGAATGTTTCATTTTGTCACATGTTCATATGATCCATGCTACTTCTTGCAGATGAAACATGCAGATAAACACAATGTCTATTTTTGACTGATCTCTGAAAAGCCTTGATAAGCACTGTGGGCATCTGTACACACAATACATGTCATTAAAAGAAAAAACAACCCAAATGTAGAGTGAAAAATGTAATAAAAAAAAAAATACATGAAATCTGTGTGGTCGCTCCTTCTCCTTAGCATGTCATGGCTGTGTAATATACAGAGGATTGCATAAAAAGGACAGATGGCACTGAAATATAAACCTATTGCCAAATGAGCTTACAGCATATCTAAACCTAAAAACAAAAATGTAATATATTGCAGCTTACCAATCATTAGACGTGGTGACTGTATTAATTTTCTTTTTTTAAGGCTTTTTTCTTTTGAATTTTACCTGGTGATCGGGACAGCAACACACGTCCTGTCCTAGGGTGGCTTCTCTCTATGGTCGAGCATATGTATTCACCCATAGGACTCGTTTACACTTGCTTCAAAATGTGGCATTGGTCTCTGAATGCCAATCAAAGTTGCTGTCACTAAATAAAATGGTAACTTACAGTCCTGTTCACACTGTTGTGTTTGCTGTGCTTGGATTCAAAAATATACCCCATGTTGCTTTCTTGGTGCTTCAAGGCATCTCGAAAGCCTCCGTAGAAGTCTATGACAACGCTCTCTTACAGCATAAAGCTTTGAGGGGCTTTTATTCAGTGTTAGCTTTGCTTTGTTTTGGAGGAACTGCAGATATGAGATATCTCAAGATGCACCAGGAAACCAACAAGTGAACCTGAAAGATGTACTCAGCAGTCACTGCCGGTTCATATGTGTATATATTATGGAAGTGTCTGGTGCAGACACCACATCTGGTGTGCAGCATGGAGAAGCAAGAAGGTGAGAGGGGTTTGGACTGGAGCTGAGCAACTATCAGATGTCATACATGGGAACACTATAGCAGAAGTTGAGAGAGGACTGAGTGTCAGAGGATCAGCAGAGGTGGGGGATCAGAGCTGGAGAAACTAGCAGATGTCATATGTGTTGAGCTGCGTGAGAGCAATATAGCAGGAGGTGAGCGGGAACCAGAGAGAGAGAAGGATCAGCAAAGCAGAACATCAGCAGAGCTGGGGCATACTACTATTGAGTGGGGGATCAGCAGAGCTGGGGGATACTACTGAGTGGGGAATCAGCAGAGCTGGGGGTTACTACTGAGTGGGGGATCAGCAGAGCTGGGGGTTACTACTGAGTGGGGAATCAGCAGAGCTGGGGGTTACTATTGAGCGGGGGATCAGCAGAGCTGGGGGTTACTACTGAGTGGGGGATCAGCAGGGCTGGGGGTTACTACTGAGTGGGGAATCAGCAGAGCTGGGGGTTACTATTGAGTGGGGGATCAGCAGAGCTGGGGGTTACTACTGAGTGGGGGATCAGCAGAGGGGGGGGTTACTACTGAGTGGGGAATCAGCAGAGCTGGGGGTCACTACTGAGTGGGGGATCAGAAAAGCTGCCACTGGATAATGGTTTTACATAATTTAATAAAAGCTAACCATTGTATGAACCCCTGTCAGGGGTACATGGTTTGACTCAATGCTCTAACTGCCACTTTTGCTGGACTGCTTGTTCTGTTTACGGAAGGTTAAAAAAAGAGCAGGCTTACTATCTGGATCAGCAGGGGAAAATAAAGTAAAAAAGGCTAAAAAAGAAAAGAAAAAGGCAGACACGGTATGCTCATGGAACTTGCATTACCACAATGTGAAGGCTTGAATTCAGCTTTTCACTGCAGTGTAAATAATTCTATTCACTCGGGGTTAAGAATATCAATGTGCTTGAGAAAAGCTATACAACATTTGGGAATAGGCATAGGTCTGAGCCCAAAGCCCACCCTGCTGTTTACTTATGCAGAGTAAAGGTGTTAATTAGATCAAAGGTGATATAGTTTTAAAATTGGCTATAGAGAAAGTTCAGCACTTTGAGTGCAGCTCTGTGGCATCCAAGATCCATGTCTTGGGTCCCTGCAGTATACTGTAAGCTCTGATAAGAGAAAAGGATGAACAGCAAGCCCATTCTACTGTGCAACCAGGTGTGGAGAAGTAGTAATTATATGACTGTCTCCAGAAAATACAATACCCGGAGGGAGTGAAAATAAAGTAAAAATGTAAAAAGAAATTCATTCATTTCTAAAAAGACTAATGTCAGCATATAAAATGAAATTCATGTTAAGGATAATATTGTGTTCAGTTTTTTACCAAATTCTTGACTTTTTGGGCGGTGTCATATTGCCAGTGTCATATTTTTATACTAGGGATGGATGGCGCCTGATGGGGAACTGAGACACTAGTTTCCCATCAGGACCTCTGTACTTTTAAATCCAGCTATAAAGGGGAGCTGATGGGGAACTAGTCTCTCGGTTACAAGGCATGTTATTGCGCATTCGCTAATGTAACAAACCAGAATGTAAATGTGTGAATGGGTCGCAAAGAGTCCTTTAAGACAAATATGGAGGCTGCCATTTCTGAGTACTTATTCTGCAAACAGTAGTTGCCCAGCTGTCACGCTTACCAACAGGCTCCGATACTTACCCACAACAAATATGAAAATAAAGAGTTCTGACTTTAAGTGGCCCTGTCATAAAAGAAGTATGGGGACTGCCTTGTTAGGTCTTCTGAAAATGCCAGAATGATGGCTGTGTCTAACTTTGGTATGTTTCAGAGAGGGTATGTTTCAGAATAGGTTATACCTACTTTTAGTTAAAGTCAAAGCATTAGAATGACAGCTAGGGAACTATCATTTTCAAATGACAGTTCAGTAATGGCAGCCTTCATTAATCTCTCATGACTCTTTAACCACTTGACCTCTAGAAGGTTTTACCCCCTTCATGACCAGACCGTTTTTTGCTATTCAATTCTGTGCTAATTTAACTGGCAATTGCTCAGTCATCCAACGTTGTGCCCTAATTAAATTTATATCATTTGTTTAACACATATAGAGCTTTCTCTTGGTGTTATTTGATCACCACTGGGTTTTTATTTTTTTTTTAATATATAAACAAAAAAAGACCAGGGGCGCATGCGCGGAGCTAACGGTGAGGGACATGTCCCGCTGAAGCTCCACTTTTCTCAGGACTCCACGGCTCAACGGACACCCGAATGGCAGGGTAAATACTATAAAATCATTACCCTAAGTCTACTCAGCCACCTGGGAACATTTCAAAAGCCTAAGGATCCCAAAGACAGAGTGCCCAGAGGCTCCTGTAAAATAGCGCTGTCTCACTCCCCTCACCCAGTCACATGTCATGCTGACAAGCAGCTGTTTTTACCTCAGGAAGATTATGATACTGACTGTGAACACAGCGCCACCTCCCAGGAAAACAGGCAGATACTTACCCCCCCCAAATATAATTAGACAAATAGAAAAAATGCTTCAGAAAGCCTTAAGGCAGTCCTCCGACCATATTACTGAAAGCCTCACTAAAGTAATCCGTGACTTAGGTCAGCGTACTGCTGACTTAGAAAATAAAATGGATGACATTGAAACTAATTTACTGTCTCATAATAATGAAATAGAGGCACTTAAAGATGAAAATCTTATACTGCAAACTCGATTAGAGGATTTTGAAAATAGAGCACGTCGCTCAAATCTCCGTATACGTGGTATACCTGAGGCTATTACTGACCTTCAATCTACTATGACTGCTCTCTTCCAAGAATTGTCACCATCAATATCGATTGAAAAATTAGAAATTGATAGAATCCACAGAGCTTTAACACCTCGCCTTCGCCCCCCCTCGTGACATAATTGGGAAATTTCATTTCTTTTGCACCAAGGAGCAACTCATGGCTGCTGCCAGAAGCAAAGAGTTCCTCATATTCCAAGGTCACCCCTATCAGCTCTTTGCTGAGCTTTCCCAAATAACTGTAGCTAAGCGACGTGCGATGAAACCCTTGCTTCAAAATTTACAGCCACACCAGATCCCTTACCAATGGGGATTCCAATTCTCTATTCGCTCCACACATCAAGGCACTAAGCATTCATGCAAATCCTCAGATGAACTACTGAACACCTTACATGAACTTCATCTTTATGAGAGACCCTCAGCTAGCTCTCGTTGACGCACAACATCCAGGTCTCCACAAGAATCCTCCAAATTCGGAAATGGTAGAAGCAGACAAAACTCCTCTAAGAGAGGTTGATTCAACTCTCCAAACCCAGAAACTCCAGACACAATAGACTGGATGGCGGTCGCTGAGTACTTACTGCCTTTATTATAATTTGAATATACCTACTTAAATGAATACTGTTTTAATAAGTTATGTATTCTCCTCTAATTCTCCCTCAGATCCAGATAATTATATTTATTATATTATCTACCTACTCCTCCCCTACTCCACCCTCCCTCTCCCCCCTTCCACAATCCCCTCCCCCAACGCCCCCCTTTCTCATTCCCTTCCCCTATCTCAACCAAAATGTATTACATATTGTTCTGGTTATAGCCTTATCTACATTATTTTAATTCAAAGGTACAAATTTAGTTATCCTTTAAATGTTTAATACTAAAATAGATCCATCTTTAATGTTCCGGATCATCAATAGCATTACCTACCTTTTCCATTACTGGCATTCCTGAAACAATCAGTAATGTTAATCAAATCATATCGATTTTTTTTTTATTTTATTAGCTAAATAACCTTAAGAGAAGTCATATCATTTTTATTTTTTATTTTTAGTTATATAACCACAGAAAATACAGATGAGGTTCACACTCACCTTATGTTATGGATGTTTATGGTCAACTAACTTTTGTTTTAATTTCACCCTTTTGTTTTATATACTGCGGAACTTGGATGTCCAAGATATTATATATATTTTTTTAAATATACCTCTTGGTCGTTGGGGACCCAAGAAATGGTCACTGCTTCCCCCATTTTTCTGTCCTAGGACACCCCTCCATTCTTTTTTTTGGTGGGGGATCTCCTCGGACAGATTCTAGGCCTAGGAGTTAGCATTGTATACGCACTCAGAAAGCCACGATTTTACTTTTTGCTATTTACACAGTTAATTGTAAATTATTTTTACGTATGATCCTTACTCTCTCTTTCTTCCTTAGCAATATGTCTTTGCTCCCTTCTTTTTTCTTGCCCCTCCCCGGATACCTATAAATTTACAATCTATGAATACAATATACTACAATATCCTCCTTATGGTCTCTAGATGGCCCGCTTAAATGTCCTTACATTAAACGTACGAGGTTTAAATATCCCTCTAAAGCAAACTAAAGTTTTTTTGCTCCTTGGCGTCTTCAAAAGCACACATAGTATGCCTCCAAGAAACTAATTTCACAGACTTATCAACTCCTAAATATCTTGGCTCAGTTTATCCCCAAGTTATCACAGCCTCTGCTAAATCTAAACAATGAGGAGTGCTAATAGCATTTCATCGATCTACACCAGTGATGGCGAACCTTGGCACCCCAGATGTTTTGGAACTACATTTCCCATGATGCTCAACTACACTGTAGAGTGCATGAGCATCATGGGAAATGTAGTTCCAAAACATCTGGGGTGCCAAGGTTCGCCATCACTGATCTACACCCTTTTCCCTTCTGACAGAGATCAAAGATCCAGAAGGCCACAATCTTATACTTACGGGACATCTATGTGATTCCCCAATCACAGTGGTATCCTACTATGCTCCTAATAGAAATCCATCCTTATTCCTCTCCCACTTATTTCAGGTAATAGATACACATAAAATGGGCACACTTGTAATCTTTGTAGACTCAAATAAAGTTCTATATCCTTTTTTAAATAAATCCCCAACCCCTACCGCATCCAATCTTCAATCTCAAAAGTTTCAAAGTCTTCTTCAGCAACATGCATTACTAGATTTCTGGCATGAAATTAACCCTACGAAAAGCCAATATACATTCTGTTCCCATCCTCATAAAACATTTTCCTGTATCGATCACATACTGATCTCAATAAGCATGTCCCGGGAACTGCTTACTTCATCAGTTATCCCTTTTACATGGACTGATCACTGTGCTATTCTCTCAACTATTACCTCTCTTATACCTAAAACACGAGATTCCACGTGGTATATTAATGATTCAATCCCATCAATCCTATATCCCCATTAACATTATGGGAAGCACATAAACCGGTTCTCTGAGGGGTCTGTTTACGCCAGGCATCATTTCATAAAAAAAGAAAAGGACAAATGCATCAAAAATTAGAAATGGAACTTAATACTTACCATGTAAATTTTCAATCTAATCCTACCCCTATAACTAAAAAACAGTTTAATAAGGCATGTCTAAATCTCAACGTTATAACAAAAAAACTTGCCACCACCCTCATTTATAGCTGGCTATCGCAGTAAGCGGCATTGGAAGGCTAAAACAGGTAACAGCAAAGCCTGGGGAATGCCCAGGAAAAAAACCCAAGCCTACTTACCAACCAGCTCGCAGACAACCGAATTAACCTGTCTAACAGTATGCGTTAAAAACAGGGGTTTAGTCTGCACGCATTTGCAAACGCATGTATACAGTGATCAGTGATGATACTGTACACTGTCACTATATGAATGACACTGGCTGGGTGACAGGGGTGATCAGGAGGCCAATCAAGGGGTTAACTGTGTGCATAAGAAGTGTATGTGTGCTGATTTTACTCACAGCCTGGCTGGCTTTTCTCCCTGATCTCAGCTCTGAACAGTAAGTGAGATCAGAGATAAGGACCAGCCAGATCTGTGTTCACAAACACAGTGATTTCTGTGCTGTGGTTGTGTCAGGGGAATAATTCCTCCAGACGCTTTGGCCGTGTTCCTGCGTGCATGCGCGGCGGAATGGCGCTCTGGCGCATGCACATTCGCGGTCCGGCGCTTCGGCGCACACGCACTGGCGCACGCCCAACATGATCCTTTCAGCTGGCCTATATAAAGGGCTCTGGTACTCAGACAAGATGCTGGTTCATCTTGAGCTTCCTGTTTTGAAAACTTGATCTTGTCTCCTGTACCTGTTTACCCATTGTGACCCGGATTGCTACCTGACTACTCTACTCTTCTCCTGGACCTGACCTCGGCTTGTTTAAACGAATCTCCAACGATCTCCAGTGTTTGACCCTCTGCCTGTGACCTGGATTTGTCTCCTGTCTCCTTGCCTTGACCTCCTGCCTGTAACCCGGACTTGCCTCGTGTCTTCCTCACACCATCCTTCAGCCTGCAGTGGTTTTGCTGACCCTCAGTGGTGTTTGACCCTCAGCCTGGCTCTGTACTTTCTGTTTGTTCTCTTCCAGTTAAGAAATCCTGCTACCAGTTCCTGCACAGCAGCTCCTCCCTTCAAGGACCTCCACGCAAGTCCTCTACCGTCCATTGGGTAGCCTGTGCCTCTTTGTGCCATTCACCCCCTGTACCACCTCCAGGGGGCGGACTGCGCTTAGTTGCAAGGGTGAACCACTCTCGGCATCTCGGCCTCGGTAAGTACTTTCCTGACAGTACGAACCAGCCATGTCAGAGGCCGATAGAGCGCGTTCCCCGCTTGAGATCCTATGTCAGCAAGTCTCTACTCTCACCTATGCAGTTCAGAAGTTGCAAGAGGGATACACCCAAATTGACAATCGTCTTCAACAACTCTCTGGGGCACCCCCATTAGCAGCCACAGCTCCTGCTCCTCCCAGTGGGGCCTCTTCCCCCGAACCCAGGGTTCCTATACCAGAGCGATTCGCTGGCGACCGCAAAAAATTCAGAGCCTTCAAAAAAGCCTTTTCTCTGTACTTAGCTCTGCAACCCAGGACTTTTTTGTCTGAAATAGTCAAGGTCGGCTTTATCATTTTCCTCTTAGCCGATGAACCCCAAGCTTGGGCCCATAGCCTGATGGAACAGAGGAGCCCTATGTTGAATTCAATAGATACCTTCTTTGAAAGTATGGCACAACTTTATGATGATCTCCAGCGCATGGCTACGGCTGACGCAACACTACAAAATCTATCTCAAGGGCGAAGGCGGGTAGAGGACTATACTGTGGAGTTCCGGAAATGGTCCTGCCCTTAAGTACCAGTTCCGTCAGGGGCTGTCTGAAACCCTGAAAGATGAGCTGGCCAGGATTGAGACCCCTGACACTCTGGAGGATTTGATCCAAGCAGCCACCAAATTGGATCGGCGTATGCGGGAGCGACGCTCAGAACGCTTCCAGGCTCTTTGTCCCAGCTGGATGCTTCCCAAACCGACTCTCATCCGCCCATCCTACTCGGCTCCTCCAGTCTCCATCACTCCTAAAGTTGAGCCTATGCAATTAGGACTAGTCCGTGCTCCTCTTACCCCGGAAGAAAGATTACGTAGGCGTCAGGGTAACCTGTGCCTTTACTGTGGGGGTTCTGGACATTTCCTTCATTCCTGTCCTGTGAGACCCAGTAAGTCTTACCCTCGATCTGCCTTAAATTATCAAGTCTCCGGTATTTCACAGACTTATGTTACCCTCTTTGTCTCCTTACAGTTAACGGGAAAGGAAACTCGCCTGCCAGCCATAGTTGATTCTGGAGCTTGCAGTTGCTTCCTGGATGCTTCATTAGCTGCAAGATTAATCATCCCTCTGTTGACAAAGAACCAAAGCCCCCAGGTACACCTAGCTGATGGGTCTCTTCCCCGCTCTGGACTTATCACTCAGGAAACCAGACCCTTCCTTACCACCACGGACTCCGGTCACCAGGAGTTCCTACGCTTTGACATTATTCCTTCTCCTATGTTTCCCATCATCTTGGGGCTTCCCTGGCTACAGGCTCATGAACCTCAGATTAATTGGAATAAAAAAGAAGTCTCCTTTTCCTCCCAATACTGTTCTCAACACTGCCTCCTTCCAGCACCAGCCTCTTGCTCAACCATAGTACCAATACCTGATAATCTTCTACATGTACCTCCAGTCTATCTGGAATTCAAGGATGTCTTTGATAAACAACAGGCCGACCGTCTACCACCTCATCGGTCTTATGACTGCCCTATAGGCCTTTTGCCTGGCTCAGAAATTCCTTTTGGCCGCATCTTTCCCTTGTCCGAGACAGAATTAAAGGCTCTTAAAACCTACATAGACGAAAATCTTGAGGAAGGATTTATCCGTCCCTCCTCATCACTGGCTGGAGCCGGTATCTTCTTCATAGAGAAGAAAGATGGCTCTCTCAGACCATGCATTAATTATAGGGAGCTAAATAAAATCACTATTAAAAACCGATACCCACTTCCTCTCATCCCAGAGTTGTTTCAATGTTTTCGATCCGCTCGGATCTTCTCCAAGTTGGACCTTCGTGGTGCCTACAACCTTATACGAATCCGAGATGGCGATGAATGGAAGACCGCCTTCAGGTCCAGGTTGGGGCACTACGAGTACCTGGTAATGCCGTTTGGGCTCTGCAACGCCCCGGCTACTTTTCAACACCTAGTAAATGACATTTTCTGAGAACATCTTGATGACTTCCTAGTCGTTTACCTGGATGACATCCTCATTTTTTCTGCCACCTTGGAGCTACACCAGACACATGTCAAACAGGTCCTGGAAATCCTCAGGAGACACAAATTATACCTCAAAGCGGAAAAATGTGAATTTGAAAAGACAACTGTACAATTTTTGGGATTTATCATCTCTACCAACGGGGTCGCAATGGACCCCCAGAAGGTCAAGGCAATCCAGGAGTGGCCAGCTCCTGTGGATAAAAAAGTTCAACCATTTATAGGTTTCTCAATTTTTTACCAGAGGTTTATCGCGGGCTTCTCAGCTATTGTAGCTCCCATCACCCAACTCACACGCCAACATAACCGTTTCCAATGGTCTTCAGAAGCACAGGAAGCTTTCATTAAACTAAAGGCCCTATTCTCATCTGCACCAGTCTTACGACACCCAAATCCTGCCCTGCCATTTATACTGGAAGTTGATGCTTCAGAAACAGCTACTGGAGCCATCCTTTCTCAAAGACAAGGCACCATGGCCCTGATGCATCTGGTAGCCTTCGCATCCTGGAAATTAAGTCCACCAGAAAAGAATTATGACATAGGCGATAGGGCATTGTTGGCCATCAAGTTTGCTCTGGAAGAATGGAGATACTTGCTAGAAGGGGCATCTCATCCTATCATGATCTTCACCGATCATAAAAATCTGGAGTATCTCAGGACAGCAAAACATTTAAAACCCAGACAGGCCCGATGGGCCCTCTTCTTCTCCAGATTTAATTTCCATATTTCCTACAGACCCGGTTCAAAGAATGGAAAAGCGGATGCACTCTCCCGGATGTTCCACAAAACCTCTCAGGTAACTGAACCCAGTACCATCTTGTCTCCATCTTGGTTTTTTGGTCACTCAAGCTGACTTAATAACTTCCATTAAATCAGCATGATGACTTACTCTGGTCCCACGGAAAAAAAAATTTCCCGCTGGAGTCAAGGCCTCTAGCTTTAAGAACCTTCCATGACCATAAACTGGCAGGCCACTTCGGGACACAAAAGACTATTGAATTAATTTTTGGTGGCCGGGTTGGAGACAGGACTGTAAGAATTATGTTGCCTACTGCATTCCATGCCAACGCAGTAAGGGTTCAAATAATAAATCTTGGGGTCTGCTAAAACCTTTGTCCATTCCTGAATAGCCATGGGCAGAAATCTCCATGGATTTTATCGTGGGCCTTCCTCCCTCGGGAGGGGGGTTCACCACCATTCTTGTTGTCGTTGACCGGCTTTCAAAGATGGCACACTTCCTGCCCATGGTGGGTACTCCCTCTGCTTCTGTTACAGCCAACGTGTTCTTTAAAGAAATTATTAAACTACATGGTGTACCTGTGAGCATCACCTCGGACAGAGGTGTCCAATTCACTTCTTGGAGGGGATTATGTAAATCTCTGGCAATAAAGGTCTGTCTCTCCTTTGCATACCATCCCCAAAGCAATGGCCAGACGGAGAGAACAAATCAAACCCTGGAACAGTATCTCCGATGTTTTTGTTCTGACTCCCAAAATGACTGGTTCATTCTACTGCCTTACGCGGAGTTTGCGTATAATAATTCCATCCATACTGCCACCGATCAAACACCTTTTTGGTCTAACTTTGGTTTCCATCCCTCTTTCCTTCCATATTCGGTTCCTCAGTTGTCTGTCCCTGTGGTACAAGACCGAGTAGCTTCCATCCAGCTGAACTTCCGGAGAATCCAGGAAGCCATGCAGAAAGCCCAGGAGGATTACCAAAAACATTATAACAAGGGAAGGATGGAGAATCCAGCCTTTAAGGTAGGCGAAGAAGTTTGGCTGTCAGCCATTAATCTCAGGTTGCCAATTCTCTCACGGAAATTAGGACCAAAGTTCATAGGTCCCTTCAAGATCAAGAGAGTGGTCAATCCTGTGGCCTTTGAACTAGTCTTACCTAATTCTTATAAAGTGCATCCAGTATTCCATGCATCTCTCCTGAAGCCTGTTGTTCCCAGTCCTTTTCCTGACAGGGAAAAACCACCTCCTCCACCAGTCATGATAGACGGGGAAAGTGAATTTGAAGTGGAAGAAATCTTAAGTTGCAGGAAAAAGGGAAGACAACTCCAGTACTTGATTAAGTGGAAGGGGTATCCCCCTGAAGATAATTCCTGGGAACCTTCCAAAAATTTACATGCCCCACGTCTGGTCCAGGCCTTTCATCGAGAACACCCGGAGTTAATGTCTAGTTTGGGTGTCCAGATGCCACCCATTGGGGGGGGGGGGGACTCTCAGGGGAATAATTCCTCCAGACGCTTCAGCTGTGTTCCTGCGCTCATGCGCGGCGGAACGGCGCTCCGGCGCATGCGCATTCGCGGTCCAGCGATTCGGCACACGCGCATGCGCACTGGCGCACGCCCAACGTGATCCTTTCAGCTGGCCTATATAAAGGGCTCTGGTACTCAGACAAATTGCTGGTTCATCTTCAGCTTCCTGTTTTAAAAACTTGATCTTGTCTCCTGTACCTGTTTACCCGTTGTGACCCGGATTGCTACCTGACTACTCTACTCTTCTCCTGGACCTGACCTCGGCTTGTTTAAACAAATCTCCAACGATTTCCTGTGTTTGACCCTCTGCCTATGACCCGGATTTGTCTCCTGTCTCCTTGCCTTGACCTACTGCCTGTAACCTGGACTTGCCTTGTGTCTTCCTGACACCATCCTTCAGCCTGCAGTGGTTTTGCTGACTCTGGTGTTTGACCCTCAGCCTGGCTCTGGACTTTCTGTTTGTTCTCTTTCAGTTAAGAAATCCTGCTACCAGTTCCTGCACAGCAGCTCCTCCCTTCAAGGACCTCCACGCAAGTCCTCTACGGTCCATTGGGTAGCCTGTGCCTTTTTGTGCCATTCACCCCCTGTACCACTTCCAGGGGGCGGACTGCGCTTAGTTGCAAGGGTGAACCGCTCTCGGCATCTTGGCCTCGGTAAGTACTTTCCTGACAGGTTGACAATAGCCATCAGCAGGTTCATAGCCAAAATCATTGGCTGTGAGCCTGCTGACAAACTTGTGCTGTGTTCAACCACAGCATGAGCAGCAGGGGATACACCTGGAAGTTCCCCAATGACAAACGGGTATGTTGTGGGGAGCAACAGAGCCGCCGGGCCAGCAGTAGCAGTTCAAATGTTGGTCAAAAAGTGATTAAAGTGAATCTATCCTTTGACCAGGCAGGGCAAAGCAACAAGTTTACTTTAATGCAACCCTCCCCAGATGTATTTACTTACCTTCCATATTCTCCACAACCTTACCATTCTATTTTGTTGGCACGAAAGGAAGCCCTTATAAGCTACATGTCACCATAGTCATAACTGGCACAGGGCTTTGGTCACCCCTGTTCTGTTTGGCCCAACACAGATGGTTGAGTCTTATGTTCTTTTGGCTCCCAATGACTGAAGTGAGTAGTAGGCGATTGATAGAAAGATAAGTATATACTGCTGAGGATATAAGGGTTCAGGCAAATTTGTTGCTAGGTCAAAGACTGAGGAAATATTGAGTGCCAGGATTTAGCATACATATATTTTTTTTCAGAAGGAAATAAAACATATAAATAGGACAGGTTATATTTCTTATTCAGCATAGTACCTATGTTCTTCTTTTGACAAATTCTAAATGTCATTACCACTGTGACATTATTTACCTGACATTATAGATGAAAGAAATTTCAATGATAAAATGATTCAGCCCAAGTACAAGTTTCACATTCAAATGTAAAAAAGTCCAGATGTCACAAAAAGGGAAAAAAATTAAAAAATACATATATGTATGTATTCTGACCTCAGTTAAGACAACCACAAACGCTCTGTGAATAAAAGTCATACGTGATTGCTGCATTAGTAACCGGTTACACACATCCTTTTACTTATTTCAAAATTCTAACTGAACACAGCGTCTGCCAGGGACAGTCCCTGTGCTTACACTTCCCCCATCTTTGGTGAGTAATCACAGACACCTGCTTGCTGTATCCAACCTGTTCAGGCAAGTCCCTTTTCCTGTGTGCTCGCCTGAACAAGTTCATCAGAGGTGGGAGGTGCTGCTCGTTCAGCCCTGCAGGAATAGTCCGTTACTTGCAATGAGCATATGGAACACAAATAAATTCACATCCAGGTCCATGCAAATTATTAACTGAGAGCGTCCTCAGCTGCAGTGTCATGAATTTTATACTCTTTGTTACTAAAAAAAAAAAAAATAGAAAATTGGATATGGTAAAGGGAAATTGCAGTGTATTTGTACAGTGTGTACATCTTGAGTAATTATTCTAAAGTATTCCTTATTGTAATTGTAGCGGTACCCCCCCATAGGAGCTACTGAATACTGTGGTCCACCTGTCACCCTGCCCAGCCCAGCATTCACCTCTCAGACACTCAGAGACATAGAATAGTCCATGCGCTTTGTTTTTTGTATTTTGAGGGGATTGAACTTGGATGGGGTAAGGGAAGTATGGGATGCCCATTAGAATTGGTAGAACTTGCTTGTGACAACTATAAACAGTCCTGTATATATACTCTCCTCCTGTACATTGCTTCCTCTCTAATCTTCAGACACAGCTAACACAAAGTGGTTAGGCCTGACACTGACTCAGCCAGGCCTTAGGAATTGCCCTTTGCAGGCAGGGAACGCGGGCCCCTATAGTGTAGCAGATAGAAAGTCTCTGGTACTAGCTGTCTTACATGCAGCTACTGAACCCAGTAACCCATCTTCAGGTCCTGCCAGCCCTCCTAGTTGCAGCTGCCCTTCTCCATTGCCCATGACACCACAATCCACTCCCCTGGTTCTGCACCCATTCCAGACTGCATCCTCCCAGTCCTCTTAGGCCTGTGCATGTCACTCACCAGCCCTCTCCTGGCTGCAACCAGTTGCTCCTCTCCTTAGAGACTTGCCCGCCAGTGCTCTCTCCTGCTGTCCTCTCTTGCTCCTCCTGTGCCTCCTGTCCAGGACACCCCTGTGGTTTGCACAAGGGTCCCACCCGCAGGCGAGCCCAAGCCCAAGGTCACCCCCCCAGACTGGGGAGCTCCCTCAAAGGGCCCGACAGCCTAGCACTCCATCTCCAGCTCTTCTATCCGAACAACTCCTCCCCAGTTGGGCTGACTCTGGGTATTTAAGGAGGCCTGATTGGTGAGGGCTCCTTAGAATAACCCAAACAGCTCCACCTCTCCTCCTCTCTTTCCCGCAAACTCTAGAAAAAAGAGGGCAGTCTCAGTGATGCTGCCTGTGAGTCACCAGCTGCTACCTTGAGCCCCTCCCAGCCCAGATCAGATCAAAACAAACAGGCCTGGCTACCAGCCAGGCCTGCCTAATTTAACCTATCCTACAAAATCCTATCTCTAGCACGTACCTACCTAGAGGGTGCTACATAATTTTTTAGCCATGATTACTTTTTGATGTTCCAAATTTTTATGACTGTATTGTTTATTCAGATGTGTAAATCCTCCCCTCTAGTTCAGCCTTTCTCAGCTAAGTTTCCTTTAAGTTGCTAGGGGTTCCTTTAACAGTTGCAGATAGATGTCTAGCACCAATGTCACTCCGCAGAGCCAGCAGCATGGGACTAGTGGAACTATTTCTCCTATGGTTTTTCCGGTAGGTAACCAATTGAACAAATAATCATGAGCAGTCTGTAAGATGAAAAGTCTTCCCAATAACCATCAATGTAAGGAGCATCCTTCCCACTAACCATTAATTTATAAGCATTCTTCCCACTGGCCACCAATGTAAGGGGCATTCTTCCCAATGACCCATAATAAAAAGAGCATTCTTCTCAATGACCACCAATATAAGGGGAACATCAGTATACCGCTTCCTCCAGCCTGAACATAGATCTCAGATATTATAGCTGCATATTGCAACCAGTAACTAGGCAGGATTAGTTTAGCTCCAAAACTGGAACTTTTACTGAACAAACTCGCACAGAATATATGCCCCACACGAGGACATCCCCCTCCTGATCATATTACCCTAAAAATTCAAATTGCACACAGGAATAGAATTACAACAATCAACATATACTATAAATATTAGGTTGATTAAACAACTGGCCACCTGGACAATTCGAGGTCTCATTCTGGGTCAGACTTGCCGGCATTGAGCTCACAAAGTACAATACACATTATTACAAGTATAAACACATCCCCACAGTAGTTTGCTAGCAGACAATATGTGAGTTAAAGAGGAGTTCCACCCAGGGGGTCATGTAAAAAAAAAAAAAAAAAAGTCAGCAGCTACAAATACTGCAGCTGCTGACTTTTAATTGGACACTTACCTGTCCCTGGGTCCAGCGATGCGGGGGATCGAAGCCCCGCTCGTCTCCCCCTCCGTTCAGCGGCGCCGGCATTGCAACTGTGGGCACCAGGCTGTGGCTTCACAGCCTGGCACCCACTGCGCATGCGTGAGCGACGCCGCGCGCCATGATTGGCCGCTCAGTCACCTGGGACCTGTAATGGGTTCCAGATGATTGACAGGAGGGAGGGAGCAGACCGGAGTCCTTCCTGTGCCGAGGGGGAAGTGATGTCACCAGCCCAGGCACTGGAAGGGGCAGACTACGAGGGACCCCCTAGCAACAGGCATTTAGAGGTGAGTAAAAAAAAAAATATCCAAATGTTTTTTTTTTTTTTTTTTTTAGGATTTTTCATGTATTTTTGTTTTTTTGGGTGGAACCCCACTTTAATTAACACAATTAACAATACAAACAGTGATCCCACCCCACCTCAGACTAGTAGACAAGAGGAGACCCAGGGCTTTCCAGATCTCATTAACCAGCTTTCTTTTCACATACATCTGTCCACTGAGTCCCAAACTGGCAGAGACCATCATGGCCTCCTTAATAATGTCATTTTGCATTACATAACAGGACCTCTTCCTAAATACTTGTCGCTCCCTCAAATGCCAGGGCCCATAGTCAGTAGGCAAGAGGCTAGCATTCAGTCCCCTTCAAAATACTCTGTCCTGAGTGGGTCTGTCACAATTCTCCCTTTCGGCAGGAGACTAACACAGACAGAGACCCCAGATGGGTTGACCTTGAAGCTAGTCCATAGTTCCAGTCCCCAATGCCCATACCCACACAGTACCCCAAACAAATTGTGCCTCTCTCATAGAACATACCCGCCGCTGGGGAGAAGTGCGGACTGGCCCTTCTCCCTAGAGCCGTTTTAGACGCCTAAGAGAAGACAGGATGGCTGGGCTCACTCCGTCATGCTGTTGGGGATCTGGGCAGAGTGCCTAGCATCCAGGGGGTATACTGGTGGAGATTGTGTTCCCATCCACTATCACAGGAAATCCATCTTTTGTTAGTTGAGGGCAGAGTGAACTCACATAGTCAGTCAACCTGATTTCAATTCTTGGCCACAGGAAATGGTTGTCATCAGTAGGTGTGGGGCAGAGGTCGTTTAGCTTCTTGGCGGAGATACCCAGTCAGGGTGTCCGGAGTCCATCACACTGCTGACCACCAATGCAAGGGGAGCATTGTTCCAACTGGCCCCCCAATGTAAGGAAAACATTACTCCCACTGACTGCCAAATGCAAGGGGAACAGTATTTCCACTGATAACCAATGTAAGGAAGTTTTCACTGATCCCCAATGAGGGCAACATTCTTCTCACTGACCACCAATGTAAGGGGAACATTTCTTCCACTGACCACTAACTTAAGACGAACATTCCTCCCACTGGCCACCAATGTAAGGAACATTCTTCCCATTGACCATCAATACAAGGAACATTTATTCACTGACTCTCAATGAAAGAAGCATTCGTCCCACTGACCAGCGAAGTAGGGGGGAAACTATACTGACCACTATTGAAAAAATGCAAGACTTCCACTCATTACCATTGAGGAGCGGCTGATGTACTGTGAGCTCTAGATATAATAATTTTTAGAAGAGGTTGTTGAGGCTTGAAAATTATTTTAAGGGTTCCTCAATGGTAAAAAGGTTGAGGAAGCCTGCTTTAGCTGCTATCATTACGTCAGTCATAGGTCACATACTACATAAGCAATCTAGAGATTGTTTTTTTTTTTTCAACCTAAGAGAAGGGTTAGAACCTCTTCAACCAAAGGTAAAGGCCTGTGACATAGAATGATTGCCACCAAAACTAGAAAATCTCTCAGAGGGGAGGCCTGTTCTTGTAACAACTGTCAAAGCTAGGTTTCCTTGGGGTCACATACAGTAAATAAAACATCACTGAAGTTCTAATCCTTCACTGTTACTTTCAAAATGAAAAAAAAGGTAGAGTTTCATTTTAAAGTTATTGTACTTTTAAACAATAGACAAATAGTTTTTGTCTAAAATGAACATGAAAATACTTATAGCAGAATTTAAGTTATAGTTAACCTGCTTTTCATACCCCCATTGCTTCTAAAAGATCAAATAAAATGACCCAACTAATACCAACCTAGCAGGAGCAACATAGATTTCAGTGTTCCATTCAAGGTACAAAGCAATGGCAGGAGAGCAAAATCTGCGTGGCTGTTCACGCATTGTTAGGATATAGATCCCCTGCAATCTAATATGTTGACACTCACTGTGCCTCATGTTTGCCTTCCAGGTTCTCTATTCAAAGGTAAGCTATTGCCAGGTAAGTACTAGAGGCATCATTATAGTTTTTAGAGCACAGCAGGAAGGGAAGAAGCAGAGGGTTAATATTGACTTTTGTCACTTCAAAGCAAATATGTAGTATTTTTAGAAAGTATTCACTTTAATTTTTTCATGATTTCCTGGAAATCATATCTCTTTATATTTACTTGCTTGCTATCCTGTACAATCATTATGGTATTTCTTACACAGATGTGTTGTTTTTTCTTCTAGTGGTTTTCTAAATGTCACACAGCGCAATCAATACAATAACTGGTGAGATAAAATCAATTACAGATTAAGCCACCCGGAGTTTTTATTCTGCAGGTGTATAAATCCCTTGCAGTCTGAACTGACCCGTAAATTTAATTCAGTTTCTCCTTCACCACCAGTGTATTACCAAACGAATAGATAAATACCAAATTTTCTAACATAGTATAGAAAATGGTTTGTCAAAGTACTGTGATATTCTGTACTGAAAAAAATGATGGTTAAAAGAGAAGGAGAAACATTAACATTATCTGTGGAAGTGGCCCTCCTGTTGCAGAGAGAATGATAATTAGGCCTCATTCACATGAATGTACTAATCTGTACACCAGTGGGCAGGACTGTCTTCACACGGATGGGATGCAGACCCGTGCAGTCTGTTTAACCTGTATGGATCTTCCAGCACATCCCTAACTGTACATTCGTGTATCGGACCAAAAGGATGTATACTCTGGGGTGCCAGTGGAAATCTGTACAGCATGGCCCCTTGCCTTGATTTGAACAAGCTGCCTGCAGGGGTCTGCGTCCCATGCGGGTAAAGACTGTCCTGCACATGCGTGTACGGATCGATATACCCGTGTGAATGAGGCCTGTAAGCTGAACCCTGGGAAAAAAAACAATTCTACACTGCAAGGGTTTCCTGCTCATTTAGTTTAGGGCAGAGGTCTCCAAACTGTGGCCGGGGACCAAATGCAGCCCTGTGTTTGCCTTTGTCTGGCCTTTGGGGCACCATTCCTCCCACTGACATCAATGATGGAGCACTATTCCTCCCACTGACATCAATGATGGAGCACTATTCCTCCCACTGACACCAATGATGGAGCACTATTCCTCCCACTGACACCAATGATGGGGCACTATTCCTCCCACTGACACCAATGATGGGGCACTATTCCTCTCACTGACACCAATGATGGGGCACTATTCCTCCTACTGTCACCAACAATAGGGCACTATTCCGCCCATGGACACCAATGATGGGACACTATTCCTCCCACTGACACCAATGATGGGGCACTATTCCTCCCACTGACGCCAACGATGGGGCACTAATAATTTCCCTAATACCAAAGATGGGACATTGTTTACACCACTGATGCCAGGACATTTTCCACTTCCACTGACAGTGGTCTGACTCCCCTAATGTCTGAAGCCCAAACTGGCCCTTTGTTTAGAAAGTTTGGAGACCCGACTTATACTTAAATGATCCTCCACTTGCTCAGCAAATGGCACTCCCCACCAGCAGTGGACTGTCCCTCAGCAGACACACCTCCAATGCTGCATCAAATTTAATGACATGAGAAGGATACTGGAGTGCAGGAAAGAAGAGGCTGCAGAGACTGGTCTAGCAGCACGAAGGAGCCAATTGGGTAAGTGAAAGTGCTTTTTGCAGTCCCCTAGAGGCCTAGACCAAGCAGTTAATACTTGCAATGTGGATGCAGCCCCACTGCAAGGGAGGACTTTTTCATTTTTCAGAGCTCAGCTTTAATAATACATTTTTTATTCATGCACGCTGGCAGCTAGAACATCGAAAAACAAACACACCACAGTCTGCACATGCAATGGAGTGAGATGGATGTCACACTCTGGCCAGTCCATAGGAGATGAAGATAATAAATGGCCTCAGCCTATGCTCCTCCACAAACCATGCCCCCTGATGCGCTTCACCCCATCCTCCTGGGCTTAGTCATAGAGGTCTGCCCTCTGCCACTATGCCCTACCAATGGAACCACTAATAAACATGAGGGTTGCGTCATCATTTCTTTATGACATTATACAGTCTATTGTGAAAAATTAAAGGCCAATAACTAAACATCCCAGTGCTGCACCTAAAATTAGTGGTATACTAATAATAAAAAAATTCCTGATGAGTTCCTGATGACGCGTGCTTGAGCGTGAAATGCATAGAAGTGAGGCTTGTCACGCAAATTGAAAGGAGCCCTCCACTTCCGCTGGGTAGTTGGAACCCACGCCGCACTCCTCTAGTCACACAGCGGTGCAGAACCGGTTCTACAGACCCTCAACCTGTTTTTGTGCCTTTCTACATCCGAATGGACATATGTAAGTGTACCTTTTAAAATAAAAAAGCAATATTACACTATGCCTGCCTTCTGTGGCTCTTTGTGGCTGAGCTAATTCCACAGAGTCTCGTGATGGGAGACAGATGATATTTGATACTGGAAAGAGTTTCTTCCACATACCACTGCATATCTGACTGTGATCGTATGGTATCCACACATGGAGGAGTGAAATAGATGTGGAGATAGACCTATGAACTGAAGAAGTTCTCATGTTACATGCTTTATGGTCACTTGTTGGCCAAGGAATTCTGGTGAGCGCATTTTAACCACTTACCGACCAGCCGCCACAGTTGTACTGTGGCAGGATGGCACGGCTGGGCGAATGGTAACGTCGCTTCGCCCTGTGGCTACTAGGGGCACGCATGCGCCCCCTGCTCGCCCACAGAGCCAATGCGAGTGCCCGGCGGTCACGTTCACAGCCGGGCTCCCACGATTGCTTGGGGCACATGGAGAACCGGGATCTGTGTGTGTAAACACACAGTTTCCGGTTCTCTGAGGGGAGAAGTGACAGATCGTCTGTTCATACAGAGTATGAACAGCAATCTGTCATCTCCCCTACACAGTCCTCCCCCTTCAGTTAGAACACACACTGAGGGAACACAACCCCTTGATCGCCCCCTAGTATTAACCCCTTCCCTGCCAGTGACATTTTTACAGTAATCAATGCATTTTTATAGCACTGATCGCTGTAAAAATGACAATGGTCCCAAAAATGGGTCAAAATTGTCCGGCATGTCCGCCATAATGTCACAGTCTTGATAAAAATCACATATCGCCGCCATTACTAGTAAAAAAAAAAAAATAATAAAAATGACATAAAACTATCCCCTATTTTGTAGATGCTATAACTTTTGCGCAAACCAATCAATATACGCTTATTGCAACTTTTTTTACCAAAAATATGTAGAAGAATACATATCGGCCTAAACTGAGGAAAAAAATTGTTTTTTTTTAAATATTTTTGGGGGATATTTATTATAGCAAAAAGTAAAAAATATTGCGTTTTTTTTTTAAATTGTCCACCTTTTTTGGTTTATAGCGCAAAAAATAAAAAACACAGAGGTGATCAAATACCACCAAAAGAAAGCTCTATTTGTGGGGAAAAAAGGGCGTCAATTTTGTTTGGGTGCAAAGTCGCACGACCACGCAATAGTCAGTTAAAGCGACGCAGTGCCGAATTGCAAAAAGTGCTCTGGTCAGGAAGGGGTTAAAATCGGATGAAGCACTATTGTGTCTGAAGTTTTGGAGCACATATTATTTTAGAAGCACGGTGTTGGAGCATATATTGAAGAATTGTCTACATAGACATTTATGGACTTTGATGTAAATTGATGAATTGTGTTTTTTTGGTCACTTGTATTTTATAAGGAATTATTAATTTATCGGTTACCATATTTATCGGCGTATAACACGCACAGGTGTATAACACACACGTTAATTTTAAGAGGGAAGTTTCAGGGAAAAAAAATTAAATTTTAAATAAGGAACTTTGAAGCAAAATAAGGGTCAGTGCCCATCTGCAGTCTCACCATTGCCACCAATGCAGCCCCATCAATGCCCATCTGCAATCTCACAAGTGCCATCAATGCAGCCTCATCAGTCCACATCAATGCAGCAGCCTCACCATTGCCATCAGTGCAGCAGCCTCACCATTGCCATCAGTGCAGTCTGATCGATGCCCATTTGCAGCCTAGAGGGGACAGGGAGGGGGGCGGGACGAGCGCCAAAAGATTATATACAGTGAGGATCTCCTATGATAGACAGAACAGTGGTCCAATGGCGGCCCAGGAGATGGGACTTCCTATTACAGAGGCCGCCAAGTAAACAGGAGATTCTCACTGTATGTAATCTGACAGCGCTCATCCCGCCCCCCTCCCTGTCCCCTCCGAGGCAGCTAAAATAGAAGTAGTGGCGTATAACACGCACACGCTATTTGCACCCAATTTTCATGGTGAAAAAGTGAGTGTTATACGCCAATAAATACAGTATATAGTTTTACCTAGATAGCGCCCATTATACGGTCTATTATTTATAAAAAATTCACATGTGAATGTCTTAACATTTGTATAAAAATCACAACCACCTGTATTTGTTGCCTTTTGCAGGGTGAATGTAACATTTCTTAACATTTGATTAAAAGAAATATTCGACCAGAAGAGTTAAATAACATTCAATAAATAAAAAAAACAACCTAACTCTATAGACTAAAAACATTCAATCAAAAGAGTAAATAACATGAGGGAGATCTCCGCACTGTGTTTCCAAATTATGAAGATTCTTGTGCTCACCACTGACAGTGTAACAAATCCACTACTGCAGAGAATGAACTGCTATACAGAATCGATTCAGCGTTACAGAGACAGAACTCTGTTGTTTACCTTAGGTGACCCGTTGCTCATTTTTTAAGGGTTTTCATCTGGTAAACTTATTAAACAACAGAGTTTTTTCTCTGCAGCATTGTATAACATAACATAATAATCTTCACTTTTTGAGTTCAGTATATAATAAGATAAATAGGCCGTTGAATATCCTGTACTGCATTATTATTACATTGTATGTGCTTCTTCATTTTTTTTATTTTTTTTTAAAGTGTGCCTCAGCAGGGGATCCATAGACCGATTCCCCACTGAGTCGGATCAGGACCAAAACTGATGTCACTTCATCTTGTGATGAAGGAAAAAATAAGCTCATTTAATCCTCAGGGGAGACCAGAAATACTGTTATGCAACGAAAGATGAAAAAAGCTTAAAGTGGTTCCAAAACCTGAAGGATTTTTACCTTCACTGTCAATAACAGCCAGTGAGCCAATGAGGAGGGAGCGGTGGGTGGGGCCGAGCCTTGGCTCTATGTATCTTATGGACGCATAGAGTGGGGTTCTGAAGCGAGCACGGGCTGTGGTCCCTTTAAGACGGATGATTTCTGTGCAGCTGATGTACTCAGAGGTTCTCCCCCATGCAGGTCCAATAAGATAGCAGAGGACTGACTTACAGTCCTCTCTGAAATAATAATTTATTTGGGACCCAGAGTTTGGAAGTTCAGAGAGATATTCGGGTAGTAAAGAACCTCTATTCCTGATTACGGGGGACTCTGGTCCCAAAACGGTTAAGCCTACCCCCAGGAAGCAGAAATTAACCGATTCCTGACCAGCCGCCGCAGTTATACCGCGGCAGTGAGGCTCCCCTGCGTGAGCTATCATAGCTGTACGTCGGTTTGCGGGGTCGGGATAGCAGGGGCACGCGGGGGTGCCAATGCTCGTGGCCGGCGGTCCTGATGACCGCCACCACAAGTGATCGTGAGCAGGAGACACAGAACAGGGACGAGTGTCTGCAAACACACACTTCCCTGTTCTGAAGAGGAGTGTCAGATCATGTGTTCCTATTAGCTAGGAACCACGAACCGTCACTTCCTCTAGCCAGTCCCCTCCCCCTTCAGTTAGAATCACCTCCCAGGGAACACAGTTAACCCCTCGATCGCCCCCTAGTGTTAACCCCTTCACTGCCAGTGACATTTTTACAGTTATCAATGCATTTGTATAGCACTGATCGCTGTATTAATGCCAATAGTTCCAAAAATGTGTCAAAATTGGCCGATGTGTCCACCATAATGTCGCAGTCATGATAAGAATTGCAGATCACCGCCATTACTAGTAAAAAAAAAATAATAAAAATGCTATAAATCGATCCCCTATTTTGTATAACTTTTGCGCAAACCAATCAATATACGCTTATTGCGATTTTTTTTTTACCAAAAATATGTTGAAGAATACATATCGGCCTAAACCGAGGAAAAAAATTGGGTTTTTTTATATTTTGGGGGGATATTTATTATAGCAAAAAGTAAAAATAATGCGTTTTTTTTTCAAAATTGTCTCTTATCTTTTGTTTATAGCGCAAAAAATAAAAACTGCAGAGACAATCAAATACCACCAAAAGAAAGCTCTATTTGTCGGAAAAGAAGGACTTCAATTTTGTTTGGGTACAACGTTGCACAACCGCGCAATTGTCAGTTAAAGCGACGCAGTGCCGAATTGCAAAAAGTGCTCTGGTCAGGAAGGGGGGTAAATCCTTCTGGGGCTGAAGTGGTTAAAGACAGGAAGCTCCTAGTTCAGAGGTGGAGTAGTAAGGAGTTTGAAGAGGAGACACCTGTCTGAAGTGTTGCCTATCTGCTAAAAGCTGCCCAAAAGGGTTCAGACTTGACTTTTCTTTCTATCGGTAAACCCTGGTTCACATTTGTACGATTTGACATGCAATTAGACATGTCAAATCGCATGTCAAATTGGCAGCAATTGCACCGTTCTAATCGGTGCGACGCTGCATTTGCGGCACCGCACAGATTTCAAAAACTAGTTTCTGTACTACTTTTTGCGATTTCGGGCTGCAATTTACATTGACATCTGGGCAGAAACCTGCCCAGATGTCTCTGAAATTGTGGCTGAAATTGGGACTGACATGCGGGAGTGAAATCGTTCAGATGAACTCGCATGGCTTCATTCCCGCAGCTTAGTGTGAACCTGGGCTAAAAGCACTTTGTGGCTGCTACACTGCAATTAAGCTATTATTTTGCTGCTAAAAGCTCTGTTTTGTTTACCTTGTGAAAAATAAAGACATTTATGCTTGTGGAAAATGGCTTTGCAAGTGATCCTAAAACACTACCACAGTAGCAATTACCCTGGAACTTTACACCTCCCCAGTTCCCAATCCCATAGGGCCCCTTAACCTCCCATAATGGCCCGCAGTTGCTTTCACCTCCCCACAGTGCCCCCAGACCCCATGAAAGTCTTTAGCATCCACAGTGCCCCCCAACCTCCCTTAGTGTCACCAATTGCCACTCAGTGCCCCCTAGCATGCGGCAGAGTATTCAGGCCCCCTTAGTGTCCCAAGCCTCCAACAGTGTCCCCCAGCCCCTGCAGGGGTCTCCTGCAATGCCCATTCAAAGCCTCATCCCCCCAGTTACCCCCAGCTCCCTCCAAAAACCTCCTCCCAAACAGGGCAACCTAGTCTGATGTAGAACACCCTAATTCCCTCCAGAACCCCCATCCCCCCACAGTGACACCCAGCTCATCCAGAGCCCTTCAGCATTTCAATTTAAAAAAAATGTATTCCCAAAGTTTTATTGTGTGAGTATTAACTTTTTTTTTTTTTTTTTAATATAAGGCCATGAAAGGTTTTGGAAGAATTTACTGGGCCCCGGTGTCAATAAGGTTGAGAACCCCTGTCCTACACAGTACAAATTGCTGAAATCACTATAACAGAAAAGAAGCCCTTTTTAAACCAATCTGTGTGTCGACCAGCAGTGCTCCCTCACTTCCTTTGTAAGCACAAGTTTGAATCATTTTCAAATCATGTAGAATTTACCATCATAACATCTCCAAAATATGTTCCTTCTTATCCAGTGAAACCACCAATGCTATTCGCTCACTCTCTAGTTATCGCTATCCTCGAATATTGTACGTTGGTCAGTGAGTACATGGTGGTCTGCGAGTGCACGTTGGTCTGCGAGTACTTGTGTATTGTCTTGTTGAGTACCTGTGAATTGTCTGGTTGAGTACCTGTGTATTGTCTAGTTGAGCATTAGTGTCAGAAAGCTAGTTGTTAGGTAATTTGGACAGGGTATAATCCACAATCCTCATTAAATTAAATTACAGTCCAATCAGCTGATTAATTTTGTGCTGGAGGTTGGATTACTGGCAAAGTGCATTCCCGAGAACTGAGAGTGAGAAGTGTGTTGTATTGTATTTGAACAGAGGAGAAGAGATATTGTCATTGTGTGTGTGTTAATGTGTTGTGTGTGTTAATAGATTCAATAAACAAACGACTTTCCAAACTATGAATCATTATCACGAATATATATATACATACATAAATATCGAATTTCAACTAATACGAAAGATATTATAGCAGATATAACAAATGAATTCGACATGATTCGAGATTCAGTATAACGAATATCGACACTCTACAATAATAATGAATTATCCGAAAACGAATTAACGTAACATAGCGAATATAACAGAACGAAATTATGTATTTTACGAATGACAATGAACCGAAACTAAACGAAATTTCCCGTTGTGCACAAGTCTAGCTAACAGAGGACAGAATTCAAATTAGACTTGGGAAACTCAAAATTAATAAATCACCGGGACCAGATGGCTTGCATCCGAGGGTACTTAGGGAACTCAGTCAAGTAATTGCCAGACCATTGTTCCTAATTTTTACTGACAGTCTACTGACTGGAATGGTACCAGGTGATTGGAGAAAAGCCAATGTAGCACCAATATTTAAAAAGGACCCAAAATTCTTTCCCTAGGAATTACAGACCAGTTAGCCTAACATCAATAGTATGCAAGTTCTTGGAGGGGATGATATACAAGACTATATACAAGATTTTAGTAACGAGAACGGTATCATTAGCAGTAATCAGCATGGATTCATGAAGAATCGTTCTGGCCAAACCAATCTATTAACCTTCTATGAGGAGGTGAGTTTCCATCTAGATAAAGGAAGGCCCGTAGGCGTGGTATATCTGGATTTTGCAAAAGCATTTGACACAGTTCCCCATAAACATTTACTGTACAAAATATGGTCCGTTGGCATGGACCATAGGGTGAGTACATGGATTGAAAACTGGCTACAAGGGTAAGTTCAGAGGGTGGTGATGAATGGGGAGTACTCGGAATGGTCAGAGTGGGTAATGGGTGCGCACCCCTATACTCCTTAAAGCGCCCACCATACAGCTATGGCAATTTGCTGCCGTCAGTCGACAGCCGGCAGTCGGCAAGTGGTTAAGGACTTCTCCAGAGCCTCTCCCATTCTCTGGAATTCCTTAGTGTAGAAAAAGAAATCTGGTTTGCCACACATCTGATAAAATCAATTTATTAATAGACCTCTGGAACTCCCTACCCCAATTTGTCTGGTTTCATACTCTGGCCACCTTTAGACAATCCCTAAAAAAACTCATCTCCTCAGGAAAGCCTATCCTGCTTTTATGTAACAACTGAACTTTTAATTTTCTTCCACCAGTTCATCCCTCACAGTTGTTAACTTTTGTACCACTTGCCCCACCCTATTAAATTGTAAACTCTCCTTACCCTCTTGTATAGAATTTTATTATAACTGTACTATCTCCCTTATATTGTAAAGCACTGCCCAAACTGTTGGCCTTATATAACTCCTGAATAATAATACTTGTAAAAAGATCTTTCTTTAGCTGCAGGCAGGTTTAGATTCCTTTCCCCAGGAGGCTGTAAGAACCAAACACAAATGCCCTTAAAAAAGGGTATAGTTCCTAATGTCACTATTATATTTACTAAATAAAGGGGGTCAGAAGAAAAAAAGTCAGTGCCCCTTTAACATAGTATTGAAGGAGAAAGGCATTTGTGGTTGATGACGGAAATTGTAATGGTGTAATCTCCCTCACAGTAACATGCCTAATAACTGGCCGTCTGGATTATTGCAATACCTGGCAGATCTGTTACCAATTAACAGCTTATGTAGAGCAAGAGCTTGTAATACATCACAAAACAATGTGTTGATGGCCCTATAACTGGCAGGGTCAGCAGAGCCAAGCTGAAGTGTTTAAACTTGCCTTGGATGACAGATATCCCTCGGGAAAGAACGAAGGATTTAAGAAAATACAGCACAATGTCTCATATATCAGCAAAGCCATTTTCCTTAATGCAAAACAATGGAATTGATTTGACATAACTAAACTAAATGAACAACACGGTTACGGTATCATAATTCTAACACACGTGATGGAGTGAAACTGAACAGTGACTATACTGGGACTCGCAGCCAAATACAGTAAAAGAAAGCAAAGCCTTACAACAGCCTAAAATCTTTGTGAGTGCCAAAATCTTAGTGCAAGGTGAGTGTTTCCTGCCATGTATGCCTATCGAGATTAGCAGGCTTTCCTTTGCTGTAGTATGACCCTATAGCAACGAGTTGAGCGAATACTAAAAATCCAATCCCAAACTCTAAATCCAAGAGTTCTTATTTGCTAATTATATATCTTGATGATGGATCAAGGATGTCATTTGTTTGGCTCTGCCAATGGAAGCAATCAAAGGATAGACTAAGCCCCCTGTGTGCCCAGTTTAAAATAAGGATGAAAGAAAAGCCTGGAGCAACAGCATGCAATGCTGTAGGCAAAGGGCGAACATGACAGTGGGAACAGGGTAAGGGTTAATGTTTGAGGATTATGGTGGAGCCGAGGGGGAGGGAGAATTAGGGGAGGGGACATTTAAAAGGGCTTCCCGCTCTGGGAGGGATAGCAGAAGATCGTGGAAAGTTCAGGGAGCAGGTCAGTGCCACACCATGTCTGACTTAGAAGGGCTCATGTCCCAGTTAAGGGAAGAAGCGGCGGTGCGGGGGGCGGAATGGCTGCAGGAGACCATCTCAGCAGCGATCCGGGCTCCCAGCGCGCCAGCTAGTGAGGGAGAGAGAGGCAGTCACAGAGCGCGCCGCTCCCGACCGCCTGAGCGGTTCTCACCGGACCGCGTTACTAATTCACAGCGGCACCCGGGTAACATGGTGCCAAATGTACAGGGGGGCCCACCAGCGAAACGATCGGCGGGAAGAGAGCGGGTCAGCGGGCGGGCGGCCCCGACAGGACAGGAGAGGATCCCAGCAGGAGGACGGACAGGAGATAGGCCCAATAGTGGCAGACGCGCGGGGAGCGCAAGCCCCGCCCCCAGGAAGACGGCGGTGAGCTCCGCCTTCGCTGCCAATGCAACGCCTGCAGTTGTCCCTGGGCCTTCCAGCACTTCGGCAGGGGACAGGCAGGATAGAGGGAGGAACAGGACTGGATTACTACCAACCAGAGCGGAGGCCGGCAGGACTGCGGTAGCCCACACCGGTCCTGGGAAGGCTGTCCGGAAGTCAACGGGCGGATTCGCTGCGCGGAGGAAGGAAAGGATGGCGGGTAGTGCGGCAGCCGCGGTCAACGTCCCGGGCGGGCCAGTATCTGATGCGGAAGAAGACGCGGGTCGGAGCGAGGGAGAAGAGATGTCCGGATCGGAAGAGGAGACGGCCCAGCTGCACAGGAGGATGGGGCCAGGAGAAAGCAGACGGTCGGCTGATGGGGCGACACCTATGCAGCCCGGTGAGTTAACACATGATACTGCAAATGCTAGTTTAAATAATGCAACAGTGTCAGGAGCTGGGGTTGGAAGTTCGGTGGAAAGTAGGGTAGGAACTGACAAGGGGGGAGGTGCTCCGGGATTTTTGGGTTTTTTGACAGGAATTAAGGAGCTTGTGCAGAGGCTGGAGGCAGCAGAGAAGCCGGCGGGGGGGCCAATAGCTGCATGGGTACCGCAGACGGAAAAGGAATTAGATAACGCAGGGCGGGGGGCCATACCTACAGTTGCAGCCGATGTCGCGGTGCCGGCGCAGGAGGCCGTGGCGAGCGTAGCAGCGCAGGGGAAGGACAAGGCGGCGCAGTCAGGGGAGGCTGCGGCGAGAAAAGATATTGTTAGGTTGGCGGACGCAGCCCGCTGCGAGGTGTACGTCTGCTACGAAGGACCGTTGGGGGCTCACCTGAAACAGGAGGTTCGGGAAAAATTATGGAAGGGTGAGTATGTTGAAATATTTTCATTACTGCCCTTGGAAAAATTCAACCTCGATAGAGTCAAGCCGGATGATTCCAAAAAGGAAGACGAGGAAAAGAGGAGGTATAGGCTGATACCTCGGACATTTACGAATTGGTTGCAAGCGTTTGCAATCATGGCTAGTGTGATAGGGGAAAAACAGCCGGAACATTGTTCGGCGCTTTTCTGCTATCAGGACGCAATCGGGGAAGCGTATAGAGTATATGGGGGTACGGCATGGTTGAGGTACGACGAACAGTTCAGGCAGCGGAGAGCAGTGCGCCCGGAACTACGTTGGGACCACAAGGACATCAGTCTGTGGATGCGTTTGATGACGACGGCGAGGGCACCGAATCCGTTTTTTCAGGGGGGAGCCGGTGGACCGTCAACCCAGGGACATGCGGCTGGAAACAAAAAAGGGGTCTGTTGGCAGTACAATTCCGGGGTTTGCAGGTTCGGAGGATCATGTAAGTTTAAACACGAATGCTCCGGCTGCGGGGGAACACATCCGTCATCCAGGTGTTTTAAGCAAGGAAAAGGTCGTCAGGGAGAAGCTGGGAACAAAAGGGAGGACTCCGGTGATGGTGGAAAGGATGCGACCGTTTCTCGGTAAGTACCCTGACAGGCAAGCTGCACGGCTATTAGAAGAAGGTTTTACGGTAGGATTTAGGATTCCATGCAATCTAGCAGCTGTCCCCCCAGTACCCAAAAATTTAAAGTCAGCCTTGCAACATCCGGAAGTGGTTTTGGAAAAACTACAGAAGGAGGTTGCATTGGGTAGAATGAGCGGACCTTTTCCAGTGGCGCCAGTGGCGGATTTGGTGGTATCACCTCTAGGGGTGGTGCCCAAAAAAGAGCCCAATAAGTTTAGGCTCATTCACCACTTATCCTTCCCAAAAGGGGGATCCGTGAATGATGCCATTGACCAAGAAGCGTGCTCAGTGACGTATACGTCGTTTGACGCTGCGGTGAGGTGGGTGCGCCACTACGGAAAAGGGGCGTTGATGGCAAAGGCAGACGTGGAATCAGCTTTTCGACTCCTGCCAGTGCACCCCGAGAGCTTTCGGTTACTGGGGTGTCATTGGAATGGGGGATTTTACGTTGATCAATGCCTACCGATGGGTTGTTCGGTATCGTGTGCGCTGTTCGAACAATTCAGCTCCTTTGTAGAGTGGGTAGTAAGGGATGTATCCGGAGTGAATTCGCTAATTCACTACTTGGATGATTTTTTATGCATTGGCCCGGCGGATTCTAGAGTCTGTGCAGTGCTACTAGCGTCACTACAGCACATAGCAGAAAAATTTGGCATTCCATTAGCAGCCGATAAGACGGAGGGACCCTGCTCGGTCATCACGTTCTTAGGTATTGTATTAGATTCGGATGCGATGGAATGCAGATTGCCTGAGGAGAAATTGGAAGATTTGCGGAAGGAAGTGGCAGGTTTGATAGGTCTGAAAAAGGTACAACTGAGACGGTTACAATCGGTTTTGGGCAAGCTGAATTTTGCTTGTCGCATATTACCGATGGGGAGAGTGTTTAGTCGCCGGCTGGCGGCCAGCACGAGTGGGATTAAATCCCCAACTCATTTTGTTCGTTTAGTTAAAACACATAGGGAAGATCTCAGGGTCTGGAATACCTTTCTGGAATCCTTTAACGGTAGGGCAATGTGGATGTCGGGTCCAGTCAGCAATTTTGACTTGGAACTATTCACTGATGCCGCTGGATCAACAGGTTTTGGGGCGTTCTTTCAAGGGCGATGGAGCGCAGGTCCATGGCCTCAATCGTGGGTACAAGAGGGTTTCACGAAGAACCTGGTATTGCTGGAACTGTTTCCAGTGGTACTGGCAGTTGAGTTATGGGGCGCATCGTTCAGGGATCTGAAAGTGCGTTTTCATGGGGACAACATGGGGGTGGTGCAAGTGATAAACAGGGTCACGGCGTCATCTCCGCCGGTGATTAGGTTGCTGCAACACTTAGTGTTAAGATGCTTACAACTGAATGTCTTCATTCATGCTGTTCACTTACCGGGGGTGGAAAACGTAATTGCTGATGCGTTGTCTCGCTTCCAGTGGGACAGGTTCAGAGAGTTGGCGCCGGAAGCGGAGCAACAGGGGGTGCCTTGTCCAGACTGGCTGTGGGAGATTGCACTGGAGTCGTCGAGGGATGGATTAAGCGGTCGGTAAGTGGGGCTACTTGGGCAGCATACAATAGGGTTTGGCAGGAATGGATGTCCTTTGGGCGAGCGTTGAGGGAGGAACTTGTAGGGCAAGGAGTGCGTTCGCTATTACTGTATTATCTGGCAAGAAAATTTAACGAGGGTGCGTCGGTATCTGTGATCAGTATACAGCTAGCTGGTTTAGCTTTCCTTTTTAAGCTACAAGGGCAGCCCGACTTCACCAAGGACTTTTGGGTGAGACAGGCGTTGAAAGGTTATCGGAGGGCGGCGGTTCAGCGCGATTCAAGGAGACCAGTAACTTTCGAGATACTGGGGGGTATTGTGGAACAATTGAGGGGGGTCTGTTCGTCTGATTACGAAGTTAGCTTGTTTAAGGTAGCTTTTGTATTAGCATTTTTTGGGGCATTCAGGATAGGGGAGTTGGTTAGCCCTTCAAAAACAGTGCAAGGAGGAGTTGGTTGTAAAGAGGTTACACTTGAGGAGGACGGGGTATCGATATTCCTACGGAAGTCGAAGACAGATCAGGAGGGGAGAGGCAGGATGGTGCGAGTTTATTCCATCCTGGGATCCCCTCAGTGCCCAGTGGGTGCAGTACGGGAATTTTTGAAAGTGAGGCCGGACTGTCAGGGCCCTTTATTGATACATGCAAATGGAGATATGTTATCGCGTTTTCAGTTTATTGCTGTTTTTAGAAAATGTTTGCTTGGGCTGGGACTTGAGGAGCGGGAATTTTCATCACATTCATTCCGGATAGGTGCCGCAACAGAGGCGGCCAGATTGGGTATGGAGGTGGAAACAATAAAACGGATTGGGCGGTGGGGGTCTAACAGATTTCAATCTTATGTGCGACCTCAACTAGCGGTAAGATTGTAAGGAGTTAGGTTGTTTTTGTGGTTTTATGGCCGGTGGGACAGTAGTTAACTGGTCAATGTTGAGCATGGTTTGTTTTCTTTTAATTTCAGGTGCAGCTCCAAGAGTGGTCTGGATTATGGGCCATTCTTATGTGTGTTGGGGGGCTCGGAGGGGAGACGCCCGACCTGAGGGTAGGCAGTTAGGTTTTGATAGACGGGAAGTGTACTTAAAATGGTTTGGTATACCGGGGATGTTGTGGGGCAGGTTGGTTCAGGAGGTACAACGTTATGCAAACAGGGAGGGCCCTCCGGATGTGCTGGTAATACATGTGGGCGGCAATGATCTTGGTATTCGCTCAATGATAGACATTACGCGAGACATTAAATTTGACGTCTGGCGCTTAGGGAAGGAATTTCCAAAAATGATCATTGTCTGGTCGGACATGGTTGCACGCATGTGTTGGAGAATGGCCAGGTCAGTGGAGGGGGTGAATAGAGCTAGGAAGAAGATTAATAGGGAAGTGAGTAAATTTGTGGTTAGTTGTGGAGGGTTGGCAATCAGGCATATGGAACTGGAATTCGAGACATGGAGGTACTTAAGACGTGATGGGGTACATCTTAATGAGGTGGGGACGGATTTGTGGGCTTTGGGCATACAAGACGGTATACAGCGAGCTATTCGGGTGTGGAGGAGCACCCAAGAGTAAGGTATTACTATTGGGATGCTTTGGCGGGCGTTGGTCTGGGCAAGGGAAGGAAGATGGCTAAAAAGTAAGAGTGGGGATCCAACGTTGATATGGGTCCGGAGGTTTTTTGGTTCCCGGTTAGCCGGGAAGTGATATGGGGCACTGCAGTCACGGCAGTCTCTGAGCCAGCTTGTCGGCTTGAGGCCTATTGGAGATTTTTGGTTTAGGGCTGCAGTGCTATAGTTGTTATGGCCATCAGATGGATTTGCTAAAGCTATTGCTCAGACCAACGTTCTTTTTGATCCAGGTTGCATAACAGATGTTTGTTTTTCTTGATGACGGAAGTTTTATATTTTTGATAATATAATTTTATGTTAAGTTAATAAAGTAGGCTGCTACGGCCTTTGTTTTATACTCCAGAAGCTGGTGTGGTCTCATTATTGGGAATAGGAGTATAATGGTTGGGTAATGTTTAATAGACATCTGTTATCCAATAGTCAAGAAAAGCCTGGAGCAACAGCATGCAATGCTGTAGGCAAAGGGCGAACATGACAGTGGGAACAGGGTAAGGGTTAATGTTTGAGGATTATGGTGGAGCCGAGGGGGAGGGAGAATTAGGGGAGGGGACATTTAAAAGGGCTTCCCGCTCTGGGAGGGATAGCAGAAGATCGTGGAAAGTTCCCGCCCACCCTCCCTAGTAATAAGATATGTTATTGTCGTTGGGTTTGTGGTTTTTCTTTTGTCAACAGGTGAAAGAAGAGAGATTGTCGTGGCAGTGGCGGGCGTTGGTCTGGGCAAGGGAAGGAAGATGGCTAAAAAGTAAGAGTGGGGATCCAACGTTGATATGGGTCCGGAGGTTTTTTGGTTCCCGGTTAGCCGGGAAGTGATATGGGGCACTGCAGTCACGGCAGTCTCTGAGCCAGCTTGTCGGCTTGAGGCCTATTGGAGATTTTTGGTTTAGGGCTGCAGTGCTATAGTTGTTATGGCCATCAGATGGATTTGCTAAAGCTATTGCTCAGACCAACGTTCTTTTTGATCCAGGTTGCATAACAGATGTTTGTTTTTCTTGATGACGGAAGTTTTATATTTTTGATAATATAATTTTATGTTAAGTTAATAAAGTAGGCTGCTACGGCCTTTGTTTTATACTCCAGAAGCTGGTGTGGTCTCATTATTGGGAATAGGAGTATAATGGTTGGGTAATGTTTAATAGACATCTGTTATCCAATAGTCATGTACAAGGATAATTAGCAGATCCTTTCCTTACCTTTCCCCCTCCATGCCACCCATGTTTCTGTCACCTATTATTTCTATATAGTTAGTATTTATCTTCTATGACTATCCCTAATTTGTAAATAGCCCAAAACTCTAAGTCAGCCATTCTCAACCAGGGTTCCTCCAGACATTTCTAGGCGTTCCTTGAGCTGGTTGACGTTCCATTTGATAGTGCTTGCACAGTTCCAGGTCCAAGAACACTTGGCAAAGCCAGAAAATCGACACCAATTATCTTTTAGCTGTCTGTAAGGGTTACATTATACCTACTGACCATCAATATAAGTGCCAATTGTCTCCCGATAAAATCGTAGTTTAGTAAGGGTTCTTTTGAGACCTGAAAAATAGTTTAGGGGTTTCTCTGGGCTAAAAGGGTTGAGAATCGCTGCTCTAAATTATCATATATTAAAATCACATTATATCAGCCTTTTTCAACAAGGGTGCCTTAAAGTTTCTTCAGGGGTGCCTTGGAAAAATGCCTAAAAAAATGCCCAAAAACTGTACACAAACCACAGGTTTTCATTGAACACCATCGCAACCTTCTAGCTGCCAGATCCTAACAACCAATGAGACCACTGGTTTATCACACAGGGTACACACCGCTCCAAAGCAATCCACATGATGATCCAGAGCCACTGGAAGTACCTGGGTGCCAGTGACGGCTGGTGTCTTTTTTGGGGGGGCAGCAAACAAACATCCCCCTGAGTGGCAGGCGGCACCTCCCCCCCCCCGCTGTTTACCAGTCAGTCCAGCACTTACCCCATCTAAGCAGGTAGCGGGTGGCGCCAGCGTGCAGCGGCTTCGTGTCCTCTCCTCCATGGGCGGCTTCCAGCGCGCGGCTCCTCCCCTTCCTCCCTTCCTCCTAGGCGTCCAATAGGATCATCTGTCCTTTCAGCCAATCAGGTGACGGGTCTTAAAACCCACTTTCTGATTGGCCGGGAGAAGGATCAGTGTTACAATAGTGAATATTTATTCACTGTTGTAACACACCTGGGTGGGCTCTGTTCGCATTCTCTGCGCCCCAAGCCCACCCTATTTTGGAGCCTATTAGAGCCTCTGGTTTTAATAAACCCCCCCATTGGAATTCATCCTGCAAGGGGTCGGACGTATGGATGGGGGAGGAGGCGATGGATGGGGGGCGGTGCCCGTGCGCCCTTAATGGATGGGCCACCCCTGCTGGGTGCCACCTCGCTCCACAACTGCAATAAGTAGAAATAAAATATGAAGGTAGCGGCACTCCAAAGTAGAAAAAGCAGGCTTCTTTATTGAATAATTCCATATAAATGAAAAGACAAGAAACACACTGTGTGTTGAACTGTGTCCTGGAACTGTGTGGAATATACGGAATTATTCAGTAAATAAGCTTGCTTTTTCTACTTTGGAGTGCCACTACCGCCAACTTTTTCTTGTTCAAATGTTTTATTAGTGAAAGAAGGATAAGTACAGTAAACAATTAGCATTTCATATGCAAACATACTGTCATGAGATGATGAGTACAACAAACAAGTATGGACATGAGAGTGGGTACAAAAATCACAGTAATGCAATGTGGTTAAAAAATTATAACAGAAACATTGTCATCATGGTAAGGGAGACCAGTGGTGCTCAAATAGAGGGGCAAGTAGCAAGGAGAAATGGAAACAAAAAGGAAAACAGGACACATTAGAGTCAATATATATCGAAGTCTGGGGTTATGAGGTTAAAAGGAAAACTGTGGCAACACCTAACCTAATCAGTTAGGGAGGCCAATAGTAGTGTAATAAATGGTGGTCTTACTAAGACTAGGCATGAGGTACCGGAGGCGTGGAGGCTTCTGTAAATAATAGAGGTACTTGGATAAACCTGTGGAAGGTTAATAGATTCATAGGAAGAGAAAAGGTATGGGAAAAGAATAGTAGAGAAGAAAAAGAGAGAGAGGGGGAGGGGTGTCTATCCCTGGGGGGAGGGATTGGGTCATCTCAGGAAAAAATGGAAGCTGCGCCGTGCGAATGCATGTGGGTAGTTATAGTAGTAACAACAAACTATCAAAGTTGGAGGGTAGATAGTTCTCTACCCAGGGTCTCCAAAGCTTCTCATACTGTGGTATCTTATCCAATAGTAAAGCTTCTATTTTAACATGGATCATGGCTTGTGTGATCCTGGTTTGGGCCTCCAGTGGACTAAGGGAGGGGGTTTTCCAGGTTCTCGCTAATGTTTGTTTGGCTGCTGTGGTAACCTAAAGGCCTAATTTGCATTGCCGTGAGAAAGGACTGGTGGTTTCATATTCAGAAGCACCGCAGTAGGGTCTGGAGTGATGTGGGTGTCAAAAAGTTTTGAAAGGATGAGGAAAATGGCAGACCAAAAGGGTTGCACCACTGGGCAATCCCACCATATGTGTAAGTGAGTACCCACTGAATTGCAGCCTCTGTGTGATGGATATTGAGGCAAAATTTGGAGATCCTGGCGGGGCCCAAGTACCACCTTGTGAGGACTAATTTGGATACAACAAAAGAGTTCAGAAGAGGGAATGTTGTAGGTCTCATCACTATCTTCAACTTTTATTTCTGCACAGCATCCTTGTTTGCCCCTCACCTGCCCCTTTCTGTCTCCACTGGGGTCACATTAGGTGAGTGAGGGAGAGAAACTGAGGGAGAATAGAAACATTGGGATACTAGGCAGTACCAATATTCAAACATGTATTTGCTTTGGAAGAATAAATCACCTCTAATGTTGGTGTCCTATGTGTGTGGATTTTGCTGGGTTATGTAAAACTGATAGTTTAGTTTTTTTACATTTTAGACTATGCTGCCTTGAGATTGTGCATAATTTTAAGGTCTCATGCACACTGGACATTTTTACAGTTGCTGTTTTTGTCTTAATGCATTTTTTTCTGCCGTCAGTAAACTCCCCAGCCTGTTATCCTATGTGTCCATGTACACATAGGCTTTTATCAAAGTTTTTTTGGCAGAGATGTTTTCTGGCTGATAAAAACCCCCAGAACTAGTGGCTTTTAAGATTTCAACTGTAAAAACACTTGTGCAGCTTTTCGGTGTTTATGAGCATTTTTGAGCCATAAGCTTTTGTAGGAGTATAGTTTTGCTAAAAAACACAAATGTTAAAAAAAGCTGAAAAACACTACTGCAAAAATGCTGCAAAACTCATTCTACAGCTACAGCTTCCTACAGCTAATGCTACTGGCGTTTTTATAATGTCCAGTGTGCATGAGGCCTAAAGGGTGCCTCAGCTGAAAAAAGGTTGATAAACACTGCATTATATCATAATCAAAGCACCCCTATCTGGGCACATTCTTCCAACCAACACTAAATATTTTTAGTGTTTTCCTGAATTTTTTTTTTTTTATAGAGAACATGCCAAATGCTCTAGCTTCTTGCCAGAGTGTCAACTTCAGGACAGGTACCCACTCCCACTTCCAACCAGATCGCTGCAGTAATCTGATCGGGGACCCCCCTTCACCCGCAGCCTTCTGGAACAGAGGTCCCAGAAGACTGCGTGACCATTCACAAAGCACACAGCAGCTTGCACACGTGCAGTGGGTTTTCCTTAGTTAAAATGCCAGCACCTGGACCCAAAACCTATTGAAGAATCGGCTTGGGTGAGGACAGTGCTGGATATCTGGACAGGTAAGTGTCCTTATATTAAAAGTCAGAAGCTACAGTATTATTTTTTTTTTGGGGGGGGGGGGGGGGGACTGAAGCTCCTCCTTAAAGAGGAGTTCCCATTTAAAAAAAAAAAAAATTAAAAGTCAGCAGCTACAAATACTGCAGCTGCTGACTTTTAATTGGACACTTACCTGTCCCAGGGTCCAGCGATGCAGGGGATCAAAGCCCCGCTCGTCTCCCCCTCCGTTCGGCGGCACCGGCATTGCAACTGTGGGCGCTGGGCTGTGGCTTCACAGCCGGGCACCCACTGTGCGTGCGTGAGCGGCGCCGCACGCCGTGATTGGCCGCTCAGTCATCTGGGACCTGTAATGGGTCCCAGATGATTGACAAGAGGGAGGGAGCAGAGCTGAGCCCTTCCTGTGCCGAGGGGAAGTGATGTCACCAGCCCAGGCACTGAAAGAGGCAGACTACGAGGGACCCCCTAGCAACAGGCATTTAGAGGTGAGTAAAAAAAAAAAAAAAATTCCAAATGTTTTTTTTTTAATTTTTTTTTTAGGCACATTCATTTTTTTTTTTTTGGGTGGAACACCACTTTAATGTCTATAGTCTTAGCATAACTTTACTTTAACTTGTTATCTACTAAGTTGTCTCTGGAAGCAGATTTACCTGGTTTTTAGTAATGCATGGTTATAAAACAATGCAAAAGAGGAATTCTTTTCACTACCCTATTAACCTATATACACAATAAGAATTACAGTACACTTGTTTGCACAGCAAGAAGCAATTTTAAGGTTATCACTTATGCACAATATTCTCAGACCTGGCCAATAAAAGTTACATACATCCTTGTAAAATAAACCCACTTAAATTGCCAAGCCCTGTCCTTTCAGCAGTCTGGCAGTTTGGCACCATCTCACCAAAACAGAGCATAAAATGGCTACAGGCCTACTACATATCCTTATTTCTGAAAGGTGCACAATACATATTGTTCTGCTCCCTTGTGTTTCCAGGGTTCTTGCCATGACTCTGTAATAGAACTGTTTATGTTCAGTAATATTTCATATGCTGTTGAACATGGTCCAGGTTAGTCCAGATCTTGCTGACATATTACTAAGGAAAACCAGTAATACCATTGTGTTGAGGAAATGATGAGTAATTAAATGTTTTGTCAATAATAAAGGAGAACCATTTGCTGTACTTCTAAGAATAAACCATGAGTTATGGAGTGTATTTACTGTTATACAGTGTAAGTACAGCAGAAGTAGGGTATAGGTCAAGCAAAGCCTTTGGCAATGATGTACTGCACCAAAATGGTAACGTTAATAAGCTACAGTAGCTCTGTAGTGCTAAGACCACCCTTTTAAAATGAATGAGGGTTTTCTATTTAAAGAGAAACTTCCACTGGTTGAAGGGAAAAAAAAATCAGTATGTGTACCCAGCTTTAGAGAAGTCAGCTCCTGATAACTGTGTGTGACCTAAGCTGAACAGCAACATGTAGATACATGAATGTCCATAGCCTGGCTACAAGTTCATCTTAACCACTTGCTTACTGGGAACCTAAACCCCCTCTCCTGTCCAGACCAATTATCAGCTTTTAGCGCTGTCACTCTTTGAATGACAATTGTTCAGTCATACAACAACGTACCCAAATGACATTTTTATCATTTCCCACAAATAGAGTTTTCTTTTGGTGGTATTTGATCACCTCTGGGTTTTTTATTTTTTGTTAAAAAAATTTTAAAAAAGACCAAATTAAAAAAAAAAACACAAAACCATTTTATATTTTGTTAATAATTTTTGCAAACAGGTAATTTTTTTCCATTCATTGATGTACGCTGATGAGGCTGCACTGATGGGCACTGCTAGGCTGCACTGATGGGCACTGATAGGCTGCACTGATGGGGCCGGACTGGTGGGCACTTATGAGGTGGCACTGGTGGGTACTGATAGGTGGCATTGGTGGGCACTGATGGGTGGCACTGATGGGTGGCACTGATAGGTGGCACTGAAGGGCACTAATAGGTGACACTGATAGCTGGCACTGATGGGCACTGATGGGTGGCAGTGATGGGCACTGATAGGCTGCACTGATGGGCCGGACTGGTGGGCACTTATGAGGTGGCACTGGTGGGTACTGATAGGTGGCATTGGTGGGCACTGAGAGGTGGCACTGATGGGTGGCACTAAAGGGCACTAATAGGTGACACTGATAGGTGGCACTTATAGCTGGTACTGATGGGTGGCAGTGATGGGCACTGATCGGCACTGGTAGGTGACACTGATAGGCAGCACTGCTAGGTGGCACTGATGAGGCACTGATTGGCACCACTGGTGGGCATTGATAGGTGGCACTTGTGGGCATTGATAGGTGGCACTGATTGCTGGCACTTATGTACTGGTGGGAACTGATTCATGGCACTGTGGGCACTGATTCGTGGCACTGGCAGGTGGCACTGGCAGGCGGTACTGGTGGGAACATATGAGGCGGCTTCGCCTCTTCCTCTTCGCGACTGATGTCCCTTCAACAGAAGCCAGTGACCGGCTTTTATTTCTCCTCACGCTGTCAGCATGAGAAAAAAAAAAAAACGATTACCAATCTTCTGTTTACATGACCCCTTACTCCAATCTGTGATCACCCGAGTTTTATTAACCTTCAGGGGGGCGTGGCGAGTGTGCAAAGGGGAGAACGTCTATTGGGCAAAGCAGATCCGGGCTGTAGCCGTCATTCGGATATAGCGCGGATCTGAAGGGGTTAAAGCAGTATTAAACCCAAAAAACTATCAATTATTGTATTGCAGCTTACCAATTCTTAGATGTGATGGCTGCATGTGTTTCCTGTTTTAGGCTTTCTTTCTTCTATTTCCATCTGGTGATCCAGCCAGTGAGTCTGTTGTTTCTCAACAGAACAAGATCTCTTTCAGTTAAAGGGACGAGACAGACCATTTAACACTGGCCGGGGTGCTTCAAATGGTCAGCTTTTATTTATTTATGTAAAACTTTTATCCCAAAAGAAACAAAATTGTTTGCAAAAACTGAGTATAAAGTATTCGCTGCAGTTTGGCTTACTGTTACTGTTTTTTTAAATCTGTTAGTACATATAACACTTTTCTCCCTCCAGACTGAAAATGCTGCTGTCAAAAGGTACCCCTGTGCTCCTTCATCCAGAGTTGGGGGCACTCTAATAAGGAGATGTGTTACTAGCCAGATCACCAGGTAAAAACAGAGGGAAGAAAGCCTAAAAAAAAAAAAAAACGAATGGAGCCACCACATCTAATAATTGGTAAGCTGCAATATATTACTTTTTTGGTTTTGGATTTAATACCACTTTAAGTAATAGTAAGGGAGTAGTAATGGAAACATTATATTCAGTGATAGGTTCCATCTTACATCATGTTCTGTTCAAATAATGCAACAGTGCCAAAACTGCTACTTTGTGATATATATGATGTTATTTTTGTACCTAATAGTTATAAAACCTCTCACTATACAGGGGAAGTAAGTCACTGAATGGCCATAATATATGACATCCTGCATCAACTGCCTGATCACGGCTATCAGAAGACACACAAGCAAACACGAAAACCTGAATCCTACAGGAAATGGAACCTTGATGTTTTATTAAGTAAATAAAATGATAGTAAGGTAACACAGCTTGCAAGCAATTAAGCTACAAAATTGAAAATGACTTGCTAAGCTTTTGCTAGACTTATCAGGCTTCACAAGTTTGTTGCACAATTGCAGCAAGTCAGAAAAGCCTGGAGCAGCCGAATAAAAAGAGGTATGTGCAAGGCGCACATGACGGAGGTAACAGGGTTAATAAATGAGAGGGTGGAGACAAGGTGCCGAGGGGGAGGATAACACAGGGAGGGGACTGATAAATAGTAGGCCCGCCCTGGGAGGTACAAGCAGAAAGTTGTGGAAAGTTTAGAGGCAGCATGGCAGAGGTGGAGCGGATCATGGCCCAGCTGAGGGAAGAAGCGGCGGTTCGGGGCACAGCGTGGCTCCAGGCAGCGGTCGGTGCAGCGCTGGCAGGAGAAGAGCGGCTACCGGTGGATAGTGGGAGAACCGGTAACAGAGCGCGCCGCTCTAGGCCGCCGGAACGTTTCTCCCCAGAGCATCCAGGGACATCACAGCGGCAGCGGGGTAGCCCCGGTGCGGGGCTCCCGGCGGGCCCACCGTCAAAAAGAGCGGCTGGGGGAGAAGGAAGCTGCGGTGCTGCGGCCGCAGCGGACCGGAATGCGGGGCGGGAAGAGGAGAGACCGGAGCTTAGGCCTAGGTGGAGAGAAGCGGCTAGGAGCGCAAGCCCCGCCCCCAGGAACATGGCGGGCGGCCCAGCAGGAACACAGGCCAGGACAAGAGCGAGGGTACCCAGGCCATCCACATCGGCGGCAGGGGACCAGAAGAGTAGAGAGGGAGGCCGATCGGGCATGGTGAGCAGGAGAGCGGAGGCCGGCAGGACTGCGGTTTCCCACACCGGTCCTGGGAAGGCTGTCCGGAAGTCGGGCGGTACGGTCCATGCGCAGAGGAGGGGAAACATGGAGGCGGCGGCGGCAGCCCTGGTGGGCAGGCCTAGCGGGCCCTCATCTGAAGAGGAGGAGGAGATCCCTGGCATGGTGGAGGAAGGATCCGGATCGGAAGAGGAGGCGCACCCCCCTTCCAGGAGAGCAGCAACAGCAGCAGCGGGAGGAAGATCGGCTGATGGGACGGTTCCTGTGCAGCCCGGTAAGTCTATTACAGCAGGGCATACTATAGGTAGTGACGGCATGGCAGGGACAGGGGTTACTGTCGGGGGGCCAAGTGCTAGTGAAGCGAGCGCTGGGCCTGCTGGGGGGGTTTCAGGTTTATTAGGGTTTTTGGCGGGCATCAAGGAGTTGGTTCAGAAGTTTGAGGCGGCAGAACGGCCGGCTCCGGTACCGGCGGCGGCGTGGGTCCCGACAACTGGGAGCGCAGAGGTAACAGTAGATTTGCCAGCGGTGGCTGCACCGCCTGCGGTGCTGGAGGCAGTGGCGAGCGGTGATAAGCAGGGGACGGACAATGCTGTGGCGGCTAAGGAAGTCGCGGGTAGGCAGGATATAACTAGATTGGGGGACGCAGCACGGTGTGAAATATATGTGTGTTTTGAGGGGCCATTAGGAGCTCACCTGAAGCAGGAGGTTCGAGAAAAGCTGTGGAAGGGTGAGTACGTAGAAATTTTTTCATTATTGCCCCTGGAGAAGTTTAACTTGGATAGGGTTAAACCCGATAGTTCCAAGAAAGACGACGAGGAGAAGAGGAGATATCGTTTAATACCCAGGACATTTACGAATTGGTTGCAGGCATTTGCTATCATGGCGAGTGTGATCGGGGAGAAGCAGCCGGAACACTGTTCCGCGTTATTTTGCTATCAGGATGCGATAGGGGAAGCATACAGGGTATACGGTGGCACAGCGTGGCTCCGGTACGACGAACAGTTCAGGCAGAGGAGAGCGGTGCGTCCGGAGCTTCGTTGGGACCACAAGGACATCAGCCTGTGGATGCGCCTGATGACAACGGCGAGGGCTCCTAACCAGTTTTTTCAGGGGGGAGCCGGTGGACCTTCAGCCCAGGGACACTCGGCAGGAAATAAGAAAGGGATCTGCTGGCAGTACAACACAGGGGCCTGCAAGTTTGGGGCCACGTGTAAGTACAAACACGAGTGTACAGGCTGTGGGGGAACGCATCCAGCGTCAAGATGCTTTAAGCAAAATAAGGGACGAACAGGTGACGCTGGAAACAAAAGGGAGGACTCCGGTGAAAGTGGAAAGGATGCGGCCGTTTCTAGGTAGGTATCCGGATAGAAGAGCGGCAGTCCTGTTGGAGGAAGGTTTTTCGTTAGGCTTTAAGATCCCATGTACGTTATCGGTTATTCCTCCTGTGCCTAAAAATTTACGTTCTGCATTGCAACATCCGGAGGTGGTTTCAGAGAAGCTGAAGAAGGAGGTTGCAATGGGTAGAATGGGCGGCCCTTTTCCCGAGGCACCTCTGGCAGATCTGGTCGTGTCTCCATTGGGGGTTGTGCCCAAGAAGGAACCCAACAAATTTAGGCTAATTCACCACTTATCGTTCCCTAAGGGTGGGTCGGTGAACGACGCTATTGGCCAGGAGGAGTGCTCGGTTACGTATACGTCTTTTGATGCGGCAGTAGGATGGGTACGGCATTATGGTAAGGGGGCCTTGATGGCAAAGGCAGATGTGGAATCGGCTTTTCGCCTGCTGCCGGTTCACCCAGAAAGTTTTCGACTGCTGGGCTGCCATTGGAATGGGGAATTCTATGTAGACAAGTGTTTGCCAATGGGCTGCTCAGTGTCATGCGCGTTATTCGAACAATTTAGTTCGTTCGTAGAATGGGTGGTAAGGGATGTGTCAGGGGTGAATTCAGTAATTCACTACTTGGACGATTTCCTTTGTATCGGCCCGGCTGCATCCAGAATCTGCGCGGTGCTCATGGCAACGTTGGAACATATCACTGACAGATTCGGCATTCCATTGGCAGCGGACAAGACAGAGGGACCTTGCACGGTCATCAAATTTCTGGGCATAATCTTGGATTCGGAGGCAATGGAATGCAGGCTGCCCGATGACAAGTTGGAGGATTTGAAAAAAGAGGTTGCAGGTTTAATAGGTTTACAAAAAGTTCAGTTGCGTGTGTTGCAGTCTGTGTTGGGAAAACTTAATTTTGCGTGCCGGATACTACCGATGGGGAGAGTGTTTAGCCGCAGGCTTGCGGCCAGCACAAGTGGCATACAATCACCAAGGCATTTCGTTAGGATCAAAAAAACGCACAGGGAAGATCTAAGGGTATGGCATACCTTTTTGGAGTCATTTAATGGCAGGGCAATGTGGATGTCGGGCCCAGTCAGCAATTTTGACTTGGAGCTCTTTACTGATGCGGCGGGTGCCACTGGCTTTGGTGCGTTTTTTCAGGGACAGTGGAGTGCTGGTCCTTGGCCACGATCTTGGGTTGAAGGAGGGTTCACGAAGAACTTAGTGCTGCTGGAACTGTTTCCAGTGGTGCTGGCAGTGGAATTATGGGGAGCATCTTTCAGGGATCGGAAGGTGCGTTTCCATGGCGATAACCTAGGGGTAGTGCAAGTGATTAATAGAATCACGGCGTCCTCTCCGCCAGTGATTAGGTTGTTACAGCATTTAGTGTTAAGATGTTTACAGTTGAATATTTTCATTCATGCCGTTCACTTACCGGGGGTGGAAAATGTGATAGCTGACGCGTTGTCTCGATTCCAGTGGGACAGGTTCCGAGAGTTGGCGCCGGAGGCGGAGCAACGCGGGGTGCCTTGTCCCGAGTGGATGTGGGACATAGCGTCAGAGTCGCCGCAGGATGGATTGAGCGGTCGGTAAGTGGGGGCACATGGTCAACATACCAAAAGGTATGGAAGGAGTGGATGGGTTTTGTAGAAGGGATTGGGGAGGAACCGTTCGGGCAGGAAGTGAATTTGTTGCTGTTATATTTTATCATTAGGAAAATGGAGGAAGGTAGGTTGGCATCTGTGATTAGTGCGAACTTGGCAGGTTTGGCTTTCCTGTTCAAGTTACAGGGACAGCCAGACGTAACAAAAGACTTTCGAGTGAGACAAGCGCTGAAGGGCTACAGGAGGTCTGTGGTGAAACGGGACTCCAGGAGACCGGTTACTTTCGAAATTTTGGGGGGTGTTGTTGATCACTTGAAAGTGGTGTGTTCATCTGAATACGAAGTTTTGTTGTTTAAGGTGGCCTTTGTATTAGCGTTCTTTGGGGCATTCAGGATAGGGGAACTGGTCAGCCCTTCAAAAAAGGTAGAAGGGGGTTTGGGGTGCCAGGATGTGAAGTTGGATAAGGAAATGTTACAGGTGTATTTCAAGAGGTCAAAAACGGATCAGGTAGGAAAAGGTATGGTGGTACAAGTTTTTCCGGTTCATGGTTCCACCTTGTGTCCGGTGGCCACGGTCAGGGAATTCTTAGCGGTGCGTCCAGATTTCAAGGGTTCCTTGTTAGTGCATCGGGATGGTAGTTGGTTATCCAGGTTTCAGTTTGTAGTAATTTTTCGAAGATGTTTGAAGGGGGTAGGCTTGGAAGAAAGGGAATTTTCTTCCCATTCGTTCAGGATTGGGGCTGCTACAGAGGCATCCAAGCATGGTCTCGATGTGGAGTCGGTCAAACGTATTGGGAGGTGGGAATCCAACAGGTTCCAATCTTATGTACGTCCTCATTTAGTGGTAGGAATATAAAAAAAAAAAAAAAATAAATAAAAAATAAAAATAAAAATAATAAAATAAATAAATAAATAAATAACTTAAAGAAGAGGAAGAGAAATTTTGCAAGCAAGTTGATGTCGTTTATGTTTCAGTTATAGTCGTTAGTGGTTTTCATCACTAAATTGTTAGTGGTTTGTTTTTCTTGTCTTCTTCTACTTTCAGGTCCGGTGTCAAGATTGGTCTGGATTATGGGCCATTCTTATGTGTGTTGGGGGGCAAGAAGGGGGGATGCTCGACATGAGGGCAGGCAGTTGGGGTTTAACAGGAGAGAAGTATGCATAAAATGGTTGGGTATACCGGGCATGTTATGGGGCAGATTAGTGCCAGAAGTGCAGCGCCACTCCCAGCGAGATAGACCACCGGACATCTTGGTGATTCATGCGGGGGGTAATGACCTAGGAGTGCGTTCCATGGTGGATATCACGCGGGACATCAAATGTGATGTGCGGCGATTGATGGTGGATTTTCCCCATACCATTATCGTGTGGTCAGATATGGTGGCTCGTAGATCTTGGAGGATGGCCAGGTCGGTGGCAGGCGTTAACAGGGCCAGGAGGAAGATTAACCGGGAAGTGAGCAAATTTGTAGTTAATAATGGGGGTTTGGCTATAAGGCATATGGAGTTGGAATTTGAGACCTGGAGGTACTTGAGGGCTGACGGCGTCCATCTCAATGAGGTGGGAATTGATTTGTGGAACTTGGGATTGCAGGATGGGATTCAGCGAGCTCTTCGGGTTTGGGAGGGCACCCGCGAGTAAGGTTTTACTCTTAGGGTGCTGTGGCGGGCGTTGGTCTGCGCAAGGGAAGGAAGATGGCAAGTAAGAGTGGGACCTGACGTTGTATGGGTCCAGATGCTGGTTCCCGGCTAACGGAGGTTAGCCGGGAAGTGATATGGGGGCACTGCGGTCACTGGCAGTCTCTGAGCCAGCTTGTCGGCTTGAGGCCTAATTTTGGATATATTTGAGATGGACTGCAGTGCCATATTTTTTGGTGATGGCCATCGGTTTGAGTGTCAAGATTTTATTGCCCAGACCAACGCTCTCTTTTTTCCGTACGTTATTTGTTTTGTTTATTATGGATATTTTTTCCATAGTTATTTTTGAATAAAAGTATTTTTATATAAATAAAGTAGGCTGCTACGGCCTTTTATACCCCATTGAATGGTGTGGTCTTAATTTATAAGGGATTAAGAACAAAGGGGGGTATAGTTATGGTTAGAATAACATCTGGTATCCAACAGTCAAGAAAAGCCTGGAGCAGCCGAATAAAAAGAGGTATGTGCAAGGCGCACATGACGGAGGTAACAGGGTTAATAAATGAGAGGGTGGAGACAAGGTGCCGAGGGGGAGGATAACACAGGGAGGGGACTGATAAATAGTAGGCCCGCCCTGGGAGGTACAAGCAGAAAGTTGTGGAAAGTTCCCGCCCACCCTCCCTAAGGTTGTTGTGTTTTACAATTGTGCGTGGTGGTTGTTTAACTGTTTTTACAGGTGTGAGATGCAGAGATGTCGTGGCAGTGGCGGGCGTTGGTCTGCGCAAGGGAAGGAAGATGGCAAGTAAGAGTGGGACCTGACGTTGTATGGGTCCAGATGCTGGTTCCCGGCTAACGGAGGTTAGCCGGGAAGTGATATGGGGGCACTGCGGTCACTGGCAGTCTCTGAGCCAGCTTGTCGGCTTGAGGCCTAATTTTGGATATATTTGAGATGGACTGCAGTGCCATATTTTTTGGTGATGGCCATCGGTTTGAGTGTCAAGATTTTATTGCCCAGACCAACGCTCTCTTTTTTCCGTACGTTATTTGTTTTGTTTATTATGGATATTTTTTCCATAGTTATTTTTGAATAAAAGTATTTTTATATAAATAAAGTAGGCTGCTACGGCCTTTTATACCCCATTGAATGGTGTGGTCTTAATTTATAAGGGATTAAGAACAAAGGGGGGTATAGTTATGGTTAGAATAACATCTGGTATCCAACAGTCATGCATTGCATGACTCCAGATCAACTTTCTTTGCAAACATTCTGCAAGTCTACTGCAAGTTCTGGTTCTGTAGATTTGCAGGGCTCATGCTGTAGACCCACCACTGCAACTTTGCTCTTGCTAGAGTCTTGCCACGGAAATTTGCTACAAATTGAAAAAGTGTCAACCAGGGGCGTTGCTAGGTGGCAAAAAGACCAGAGGCTTCAGCCCGAAGTCCAAGGCCGGCACGAGGGGGGGGGGGGCCTCTAGTGGCGCTGGGTTTTTTTGGTTGGGCGGAGGGGTTGTGTGGCGGGGGGTAGGCTGACTTACTGGTTGCTGCCTGGCTTACCAGTGCCCATCAATGCTGACCACTAAACTGACCTACATACGCTGACCTACACTGACCTACATACACTGACCTACCTGACACACACACTGACCTACCTGACATACACTGACCTACCTGACCCACACTGACCTACCTGACATACACACACTGACCTACCTACCTGACATACACTGACCTACATACACTGACCTACCTGACATGCATTGACCTACATACACTGACCTACCTGACATACACTGACCTACCTGATACACACTGACCTACCTGACATACACTGACCTACCTGATACACACCGACCTACCTGACATACACTGACCTACATACACTGACCTACCTGACCCACACTGACCTACCTGACACACACTGACCTACCTGACATACACTGACCTACCTGACCCACACTGACCTACCTGACATACACTGACCTACCTGACCCACACTGACCTACCTGACCCACACTGATCTACCTGACCCACAGTGATCTACCTGACCTACACTGACCTACCTGACCCACACTGATCTACCTGACATACACTGACATACCCGACATACACTGACCTGCATACACTGACCTACCTGACACACACTGACCTACATACACTGACCCACACACACTGACCTACCTGACACACACTGACCTACATACACTGACCTACCTGACATACAATGACCTACACTGACCTACATACACTGACCTACCTGACATACACTGACCTACCTGACCCACACTGACCTACATACACAGACCTACCTGACCCACACTGACCTACCTGACCCACCCACACTGACCTACCTGACCCACACTGACCTACCTGACCCACACTGACTTACCTGGCCCACACTGACCTACCTGACATACACTGACATACCTGACCCACACTGACCTACATACACTGACCCACACGCACTGACCTACCTGACCTACACTGACCTACACTGACCCACACTGACCTACATACACTGACCTACCTGGCCCACACTGACCTACCTGGCCCACACTGGCCTACCTGGCCCACACTGACCTACCTGACCCACACTGACCTACATACACTGACCTACCTGACCCACACTGACCTACCTGACATACACACACTGACCCACCTACCTGACATACACTGACCTACATACACTAACCTACCTGATACACACTGACCTACACTGACCTACATACACTGACCTACCTGACATACACTTACCTACCTGACCCACACTGACCTACATACACTGACCTACCTGATATGCACTGACCTACATACACTGACCTACCTGATACACACTGACCTACACTGACCTACATACACTGACCTACCTGACATACACTTACCTACCTGACCCACACTGACCTACATACACTGACCTACCTGACCCACACTGACCTACCTGACCCACCCACACTGCCCTACCTGACCCACACTGACCTACCTGACCCACACTGACCTACCTGGCCCACACTGACCTACCTGACATACACTGACCTACCTGACCCACACTGACCTACATACACTGACCCACACACACTGACTTACCTGACCCACACTGACCTACACTGACCCACACTGACCTACATACACTGACCCACACACACTGACCTACCTGACCCACACTGACCTACCTGACCTACCTGACCCACACTGACCTACATACACTGACCCATACACTGACCTACACTGACCTACATACACTGACCTACCTGACATACACTGACCTACCTGACCCACACTGACCTACATACACTGACCTACCTGACCCACACTGACCTACCTGACCCACCCACACTGCCCTACCTGACCCACACCGACCTACCTGACCCACTCTGACCTACCTGGCCCACACTGACCTACCTGACATACACTGACCTACCTGACCCACACTGACCTACATACACTGACCCACACACACTGACCTACCTGACCCACATTGACCTACACTGACCTACATACACTGACCTACCTGACCCACACTGACCTACATACACTGACCTACCTGACCCGCACTGACCTACCTGGCCCACACTGGCCTACCTGGCCCACAATGACCTACCTGACCCACACTGACCTACATACACTGACCTACCTGACCCACACTGACCTACCTGACCCACCCACACTGACCTACCTGGCCCACACTGACCTACCTGACCCACACTGACCTACCTGACCCACCTGAGATACACTGACCTATCTAACCCACACTGACCTACATACACTGACCCACACACACTGACCTACCTGACCCACACTGATCTACATACACTGACTTACCTGACATACACTGACCTACCTGACCCACACTGACCTACCTGACCCACACTGACCTACATACACTGACCTACCTGCCATACACTGACCTACCTGACCCACACTGACCTACATACACTGACCTACCTGACATACACTGACCTACCTGACCCACACTGACCTACCTGACCCACACTGACCTACATACACTGACCCACACACACTGACCTACCTGACCCACACTGACCTGGTACCTGCCATACACACACTGACTGACCTACCTGTGTCCAGGTCCTGCAGCAGCAGCTCAGCTGTGGTGCTAGTGTGTGAGGCAGCCAGAGGAGAGGAGAGCCACCCTGCCCGAGTGCGCGATCGATGACGCATGGCGGCCAGATTGTAATTGCCGCCTTTTTCCTCTTCCAGTCACAGCGCGCTGGGAGAGGACTGATAGGTGGAGTGCAGGCTCTGGGAGGCACTGGGGATGCTGCTCAGGGTGGCGGTGTCTTCTCTCTCTCCCTCCTGGGCTGTTCCCGGCTGCCCAGGTATCCCCATCCTTGCTTCTCTGCACTCCACAGCGCCACCGGAGGGCCGCTCCAGTCCAGAAATGGCAGGCCCCATGAGCACTAGCACAGTGTGGGCACAGTGGGCAGTGACGTCACTGGTTGCTAGCCGCTATAGCAACCAGTGACCAAGAGTAGAGTCAGGCAGGGACGGAGCTGGAGCCAGCCCTACCACGGCTCAGTCCGCCCCTGCATTCTAGGACCGGGACAAGAGACTCGCGGCTATTAGCCCCAGGCTCAGGGCTGTAGCCCCAATAACCACCCCCTGATGACGCCTCTGGTGTCAACTAGTACTTGTGCTTCAAGTGCTCTGCAAGTCTACAACTTGCCAGTGAAAATGTGCAGCAAGTTAACAGACTTACAAATCAACACTACCACACATTTGTTATCCTTGCTATCTGGGTAATTGGAATAGCAAAACAGAAATTCTTTATTTAAAAATTAAATGGTATTAAACCCAAAAGCAAACATTAATTATATTGTAGCTTACCAATTCATAGATGTAGTGGCTGCATTAGTTCTTCTGTTTTCACCTGGTAATGTGGCCAGTAAATCTGTTGTTTTTCTAAAGAACAAGCTTTCTTGCAAATGAATGGGTTACAGGGAATAGACAAACCATTCAACAGTAGATACTGCAGTAAATGTGGATATTTTGGATGGAAACTACCATTAACAGCTCTGGATATATGTAAAAAATGGCCATCGTCTGGCTATTGTTGCACTGTGCTGCTAAAAATGTTTTTTAAGTCTGTTGGAAAAATAGGATTTTTTAAGACAGCGTACCTGTAAAATCCTTTTCTTTCGATGGACATCACGGGACACAGAGCCACAGTAATTACTGATGGTTATATAGGGTATCACTGGTGATTGGACACTGGCACAACCTATCAGAAAGTTCAACCCCCTTTATAATCCCTCCCCTTGCAGGGATACCTCAGTTTTGTAGCCAAGCAATATAGTGTATTAGAAGAGGGGCGGGACCTCTGTGTACCGTGATGTCCATCGAAAGAAAAGAATTTTACAGGTAAGCTGTCTTAAAAAATCCTATTTTCCTTCTCGAACATCACGGGACACAGAGCCACAGTAATTACTGATGGGATGTCCCAGAGCAATGCTATCTGAGGGGGGGGACACCACGATCAAGTAGGGTGCAATCAGACCTGAGGACCCTGTACCGCTGCCTGCAGCACACTACGCCCAAAGGCGATATCCTCATGCCTTCTCACATCCACCTGATAGAATATGGTGAATGTATGAACTGAAGACCAGGTTGCGGCCTTGCAGATCTGAGCCATAGAGGCCCAGTGATGCACTGCCCAAGAAGCACCAATAGCCCTTGTGGAATGTGCCCTGATCTGAAATGGAGGAATCTTCTGTTTCAAACCGTAAGCCTGAATAATCAACTGTCGAATCCATTTAGAAATGGTAGCTTTTGATGCTGCCTGTCCTCTATTGGGACCCTCTGGCAGCACGAATAAAACATCCATTTTGTGAATCTGAGCAGTTGCCTCGAGATAGGCCTTGACTGCTCTTACTACATCCAGCGAATGTAGTGATCTCTCTTCTGAAGAACAGGGATCTGGAAAAAAGGAAGGCAGAACAATGTCCTGGTTTAAATGAAAATCAGAAACCACCTTTGGTAAAAAAACTAGGATGAGGGCGCAGTACCACTCTATCCCTGTGTACAATCAAATAAGGCTCCTTACAGGAAAGGGCTGCTAGTTCTGATACTCTTCTAGCAGAAGAAATGGCCACCAAAAAAATTAACTTCCTTGTCAACAAGGAATCTGACTTATTGGTTCAAAAGGCTGTTTCTGTAACAGACAGAACCAAGTTCAAGTCCCAGGGGTTTAGGGGCGCCTTAACCGGAGGATTAAGACGCGTCACCCCCTGTATAAAGTTTCGAACCAAAGAATGCGAAGCAAGTGGCCGTTGAATTAATACTGATAAGGCCGAGACCTTGCCCTTGATGGTACTCAAGGCCAGCTTCATCTCTAAACCCAACTGTAGAAAATCAAGAATTCTAACTATCACATATTTTCTGGGATGCCAACCCCTGGATTCACACCAGGATACATAAGATTTCCAGACTCTATGATAAATCATTCTGGAAGCTGGCTTCCTTGCATTGATCAAGGTAGATATCACAGAACCTGAAAGCCCACGACTCTTCAGAACGTGGGTCTCAATAGCCAAACTGTCAAATTTAGCGTTTGTAAGGCAGGATGGAACACTGGACCTTGAGATAACAGGTCTGGTCGTACCGGTAGTGTCCACGGGGAACCCACCATCATCCTTACTATATCCGCATACCACGTCCTTCTGGGCCAAGCGGGGGCCACCAGAAGTACTGACTTCCTTTCCTGCCTGATCCTGCGAAGAAGTCGCGGCAGTAGCAGAATAGGCGGGAATGCATAAATCAGTGAGAACCGATGCCACGGATTTACCAACGCATCTGTCCCGTATGCAAGAGGATCTCTTGTTCTTGCCACAAATATGTCTATCTTTTTGTTGAATCAGGATGCAAAGAGATCTACATCTGGGACCCCCCATCTTTGGCATATGTTCCAAAAGATGTCAGGATGTAGAGACCATTCCCCTGGAAGTAACTTCTGGTGACTTAAATAGTCCGCCTGCCAGTTCTCTATCCCTGGAATGAAAACTGCCGATATGCATGGCACATGCCTCTCCGCCCAGACTAAGATCTGGTTCACCTCTTTTTGAGCGGCTCGGCTCCTGGTGCCTCCCTGATGATTGACATAGGCCACTGCTGTGGCATTGTCGGACTGGATCCTGACCGAGCAACCCTGTAGCCTGATAGTCCAGGCCTTTAGGGCTAGACATACCGCACGGATTTCCAGAATGTTGATGGGTAAGGTCCTCTCTGTCTTGGACCATACTCCCTGAACCGCAGACTGTTCCAGAACTGCTCCCCAACCTGACAGACTGGCATCTGTTGTTACCACCGTCCAGGTAACTGGCAGAAAGGATTTTCCCTTCTGCAGGTTTTTGGGAATGAGCCACCAATTGAGGCTCTGACGCACCGCATGAGGTGCATCGGAAAGTCTAAAATAGAAACCTCAAGAGATTGGGATTTTTGGGGCAACAGAAAACCAAAATATATTAAAAAATTACAATAAATTTTATTTATACAAAAGATTGTTAAAAAATGAATTAAACATACAACCATATATATTTGAAAAAGAAAAACAATGTGATATACTATAGACGTGGCACAAAATCTTATAATCCAACGCGTTTCGAAATAGTAAAATTTCTTCTTCAGGGATAAATTTTTGCCATTATAGTAATCATGATAGACCCAACGAGTTCTCAGCGTGACACTCCAAAGACTCCCCCCTTCCAGCTGGTAAACAGTCTTTTATCGTGCAAAAGAGCCCCCAGAAATTGAGATCCAAGGAGAGACGCCAAATTGCCCCAGGCGAAAGGAAAACGCTAGGGGAGAGGGGGGATGTGAAAATCTTATATGGAAGATATGAGTAGAGTATGTCTTCAATAAGCAATAGAGAAGGAAATTTTTCCTTCCACAGTTTTATTGCATGTCTCCAATAGATGAACACAAACACCAAGAAAGGTCCAGGGGGGGACAAAACGCCGTCCTGAACCTCAGCACAAGCCCCAAGAGGTATCCAATCTCATCAGTGAGTGACGGAGAAATGGCGCTGGCCAGCAAAATGGCAAAAATTTATCCCTGAAGAAGAAATTTTACTATTTCGAAACGCGTCGGATTATAAGATTTTGTGCCACGTCTATAGTATATCACATTGTTTTTCTTTTTCAAATATATATGGTTGTATGTTTAATTCATTTTTTAACAATCTTTTGTATAAATAAAATTTATTGTAATTTTTTAATATATTTTGGTTTTCTGTTGCCCCAAAAATCCCAATCTCTTGAGGTTTCTATTCTATATTGTTAAGGGATGATGGCAACTTCTTCACACTAAATTTCTGAGAAGTCTATACGCTTTCCATCGGAAAGTCTAATGCCTGAACCTTCTTGTTCCAGGCCGACAGAATACTGTGTTGCAGCAGTCTTGAATGAAACTGAGCATAAGGAACTGCTTCGAATGAAGACACCATCTTACCTAGCAGCCTCATACAAAGGCGGACAGAAGGACCCTTCTTGGTCCTGACTGCCAGAATAAGCTCCCTTAAAGCAGTGATCTTTGCCTGAGGTAGAAATACTTTCTCCTGGTTTGTATCTATGATCAGACCTAAATACTCCAGTCTTCTTACTGGTTTTAGGAAAGATTTTTCTAGGTTGAGGATTCAACCTAGGTGTTCCAGATACTTGACTGTGGTTCTCAAGTTCCCGCTCAAGGAGGCTACCGACCGGTCTATCAGTAGCAGGTCGTCTAGGTATGCTATGACAGCTATACCCTGAGCCCTTAATCTGGCCAGAGGAGGGGCCAAGACCTTTGTGAACACTCAAGGTGCAGTGGCTATCCCAAAAGGCAGAGCCACAAACTGCAAATGGCGCCCTCCTATCTCGAAGCGCAGAAACTTCTGATGAGCAGGAAAAATGGCCACATACAGATATGCATCTCTGATGTCTATCGATGCCAGAAATTCTCCTCCCTGCAGGGTGGAGACTACTGTCCGAATTGATTCCATGCGGAAGGACTGAATCCTTAGGTATCGGTTCAGATCCCTTAAATCCAGAATGGGTCTGACACACCCATTTGGTTTTTGGACCGTAAAAAGGATGGAATAGAAGCCCAATCCTTGGTCCTTTGCGGGAACCATCATAATGACCTCCTGCGACAAAAGTCGCTCTAAAGCTAGAAGGAGCGACTGCTTCTTCTCTGGGTCTCTGGGGACACTTGATCTGAGGAACCGAGGAGAGGGAAATTCCTGAAACTCCAGCTTATACCCTAAGGTTACTGTGGAGATTACCCATCTGTCCTGGAAGTCCTCCTGCCAGAGCTCTGAGAACTGTCGCAGTCTTCCCCCCACTCGAGCGAGCGGGGGCGTCCCTTCATGAAGAGGTCTTAGTGTTTTGCCTAGTAGGCTTCTTCCCCCAGGACTTCTTTTGTTCCTGGGGTTGACTCTTGTTTTTGAACCCAGACGGAGGAGGCCATCGAGACTGCCTGGAGGCTGAAGCCCCTGGCGCTGGGGAAAGAGTCCGTTTGAAAGAGGGACACTTACTCTTCTTCTTGACAGGTAAGAGAGTACTTTTCCCACCAGAAATTTTCTTGATATAGTCATCCAAGTCTTCTTCAAACAACCTTGCACCACGAAACGGAAACCCAGCCAGCAGCTTCTTACATGGTGCTTCGGCTGACCAATTTTTCAACCACAGGATTCTGCGTATATGCACCAACCCCAGTGAAAGACGAGAGGTTTGCAAGATAGAATCTCTGATGGTGTCAACAACGTAACATAAGGCCACAGGAAGGTTAGCCAAGCCCTGGGCCTGCTGTTCAGGTAACACTTTGATAACCTGCTTAACATGGTCTCTTAAGTATTGACAGACTCCAATCGCTGCAACTGCAGGTTGAGCCACTGAACCTGCCAAGGAGAAAATATCCTTCAATAGGGACTCCATCTTTTTATCTACAGGACCCCTGAGCATCTGAGCATTGTCTACAGGACAAGTCAGACTATTATTTACGGAGGAAATGGTGGCATCAATGGCCGGTATTCCCCACCTTTTAATAAAGTGTTGGAAACTTTCTCGGCGGAAAAAACATTTTTCTGGGTGATCCCACTCAGAATAAATGAGCTTTTCAAGCAAATTATGAACAGGAAAAGCATGTGCTGTTTAAGGAGGCTTCAGTGACCCCAAAGAAGAAGAGGGTTCTTTAACTGATTCAGATACGGCTACTTTAAATGTGGAGAGGACTAATCCAGCAAGGATCTGCACTAAGACTTTCTCCTCCTGGGAAGTCGCAGAGGGTCTCTCTCCACCTGATTCCTCAGAAGAGGAATCATCTGTACCATCCCGATCCTCTGAAAGGGATTCGTCTCCTTTATCCCAGTGCTCCTCTGCCTGAGGGTCTTGGGAAACAGAAGAAGACCTAGTGCGTTTTCTTCCACTGAGTGAAGATGTAATCACGCCCATTAATCTTTCCTCTAAACCATTAATGGCTGAGGAAAAAACCTCCTGTGTAATGTATACAGGGGCTGAAGTGCCGGAGGCAGGAATAGCCCCTGACCCCGACGGCTCTCCCTGGCTAGCTGTCCCTGGCCCCTCAGGGGGGGAGGATGCTGCAGAAAGGGGGTCCTCAGAACCCGACCGAGATCCCCTAGAGTCTCTGGTTCTTGGGGTGTTTGAACCTCTTCTACCCATAATGCAAAGCAACAAGGTGGAGGTATCACAAAATGAACACTGACTGCTGAGCGATGTAGTCCGGCTAAAAGCCCTACTACCAAATGCCCAGTCTGGTGTTACCTTAGTAAATGCTGCCTAGGAGAATGCCTGTGTCCCACCTTACATGCGACCATCAGCTCTGTGTCCCTCCAGAAGGCTGTGTGCACCTGTACAGAGTGCTTTAAATTGCCTGCAGCTGGCCTGAGTGGGCGTCTAAGCACCTGTGCTGACGCCCCGTCCCCCCCCCCCCCCCCGAATTTAGAAAAAACGAGTGCTTCCCGCGATGGCCGACCCTCCGGAAACAATGTGGAGGAAGGCTGAGGGAGGGGGAGAAAGGAGAGAGGCCCGGTAGTGATGGGCCTGCTAGCCTGTAATGGCTACAACTGTTGCTTAACAGACACCTGTGGCCTCCTCCTAGCCTGGGGGGAACATTCGTACAAGAGAAATCCCCCCATCCCATCCTACCTGGAGCCGGCCGGAGACGCTGTGCAGCGTGAGAACACTGAGACCGACATCAGCATGACAAGGTATGTGCTCTTGGCAGCCCCCGGTGGTCACAATAGGCATAGCATGCATTTACCTTAAAGGAGAAAACCTACTAGAATTAAAAAATTCTGTGGAATCTCCTCTTACCTTATCCAGCCGCAGGGTTCTGTTATACAGACCCAATCTTCACCTCTCACGATGGGCTCCATTTGAAAAAACCGTCAGAGACTGGGGCCCCCTACGAATAGGGAGATCCACAGTTCTGGCCCTGTAAAACACCCGGCTAGAAATTAGGCTAGAAAAAACATTTTCTAATATGCGGGGTCCAGCTCTCTAAAATATTCAAAACTACACCCAGGAGAGTGAACAAATGGACTTTGTAGGCACCAGTCATAAAATATGGTAAAAAACTATTTTTATTATACATAGAAATACAAAAATCAACAAACATATATATTAAAAAAGGGGAGGCGTGGCAAAATATAGCAAAGCCATAACTCGTACTCTCTCACAGTCAAATAGCAGCATATAGAGGGATAACCTTCACCTTAAAGGGATAACCTTCACCTTCTTGCTTGCTTTGTGGTAAGCGCAAAATCTGTGTGGTGGCGGATCATGGAGTGGGGTGTCCTTTCCATCTTCACCACCGAGTTTTGCTGTGTTCATCTATGGGCTTTCTTTGGGACTGTTTCTGTTAACATCATATGTATAAGGATTCCCATGTAATCTTATGGACATCACTGTTTGATTCACATTTATATGTATGGACAACATTTTTGATTTTTATTATGGTTTATAAATCTATATGAATTTCCCAAGAGGAGTTCTTCGGACATGATTGCATGATCATTTCACCAGTTTTTTTTATGTAATTTAGCGTGGTTTTTTTCTTTTTCTTTTTGACATTTTTAGTGCACATCTCACTGTTAAACTGCTGCTTTTTTGGGGGGTTCATTGATTTAGTGGTAGCGCAGTATTTTTTCTTGTTTTTTATGTTTTTGGAAAAAATATTACTTACAAGTGGATTGACTGCATCTTCTGAATTTATGGCCTTCAGTTACTGTCAGAAACAATGAAATCAGACCGAGACAGAAATACAGTTAAATCACACTTGTTTAATAATAAAAGTAAAAAGAACAAACGTAGTCAAAACAAAGCCAAAGTTCGGTAACCGGAATGGATAGTCTGCCAAGCCAGAAGTCAGGGATCAAAGTAGTGGAACAGCAAGCAGGATCCAGAGCCAGAAGGGATGTCAGCAAAGCCAGTCTTTAAACAGGAACGCAGGAGCTGTTTCTTGTTATGTTGTCCAGCTCCTCTGGACTGAACGGCTTAAGTAGGCAGGACTGACAAGCAGGATATCAACAACAGCTGATTAACTGTGGAGAGAGATGGGAGCTGGCAATTAGCTGACAGCTGAGTGGCCAGCTCAGAGAACAAAGGGCTGAGCCCAGCCCTGACAGAAACATGGCTATCATAGGTCAAAAGTTTCCTTTGTCGCCCTTGACCAAATACATATTCCGGTCAGGAGGCGGTGACTGGAATAAGTCCCTCCTTCAGCAGGAGCAGAGGTGGATCTTCAGGCTGCGGGCAACCGCAATGTCCCGGCCTGAATGAGTCCATCTCTTTTTCCCCGTTTTTGAAGGGCTTTGTGTCAGGAAAAACACAGTAACATATATATAAATTTGATTCATTATATTAGACGTAGTCTGGCCGCTTTTGAAATATTTCAGTGCTATTTAGGAGGGTCCTTTGTTTCTTGTTTAAGCGTAGTTTGGACTCCACGCTCATGTGCTAAGGCTTATTAAATTATTCTTTGATTTTGTATTTTTTTGCTTTTCATCTACGGTTTTCTTTATGTTGTGCACCGGAGGGAGCACATCCCTGCCAGGAGCGCCCTGAGGTCACTCTGGGCGTCCTCTGGCATGCCGCGCATGCGCGAGTTTACTCGATGTACGCAGCACGTCATGACATGACATGACATGACATTTATACGGGGCAATTTAGGTAACAGCGATCACAGGTCAATTAGTTTCAGTATAAATCACACAAATAGGAGACATGAAGGGAACACAAAGACACTGAATTTCAAAAGAGCCAACTTCCCTAAACTACAAACCTTGCTAAAAGGCATAAATTGGGATAAAATATTAGGAACAAAGAATACGGAGGAGAGATGGGTTTGCTTTAAGAGCATATTAAATAAGGGCATTAGCCAATGTATCCCATTGGGTAATAAATTTAAAAGAGCGAACAAACATCCTGGATGGCTTAACTCCAATGTAAAAATGCATATAAAAGCAAAGGAGAAGGCCTTCAAAAAATACAAGGTTGAGGGATCATCCACAGCATTCAGAATTTATAAAGAATGCAATAAGAAATGTAAGGGTGCAATTAGGATGGCTAAGATAGAACATGAAAGACACATAGCGGAGGAGAGCAAAAAAAATCCCAAGAAATTCTTTAAGTATGTAAACAGTAAAAAAGGGAGGACAGACCATATTGGCCCCATAAAGAATGAGGAAGGACATCTGGTTACAAAGGATGGGGAGATGGCAAAGGTATTGAATTTATTCTTCTCCTCAGTCTTCACGAGTGAATCGGGGGGCTTCAGTAACCAAAACTGCAGTGTTTATCCTCATGACACAACACAGGAAGCACCTACATGGTTAACAGAGGACGGAATTAAAATTAGACTTGAGAAACTTAACATTAATAAATCACCGGGACCAGATGGCTTGCATCCGAGGGTACTTGGGGAACTCAGTCAGGTGATTGCCAGACCGTTGTTCCTAATTTTTACAGACAGTCTATTGACTGGAATGGTACCAGCTGATTGGAGAAAAGCCAATGTAGCACCAATATTTAAAAAGGGCCCAAAAAACATCCCTGGGAATTACAGACCAGTTAGCCTAACATCAATAGTATGTAAACTCTTGGAGGGGATGATAAGGGACTATATACAAGATTTTAGTAATAAGAATGATATCATTAGCAGTAATCAGCATGGATTCATGAAGAATCGTTCTTGCCAAACCAATCTATTAACCTTCTATGAGGAGGTGAGTTGCCATCTAGATAAAGGAAGGCCCGTAGACGTGGTGTATCTGGATTTTGCAAAAGCATTTGACACAGTTCCCCATAAACGTTTACTGTACAAAATAAGGTGCGTTGGCATGGACCATAGGGTGAGTACATGGATTGAAAACTGGCTACAAGGGCGTGTTCAGAGGGTGGTGATAAATGGGGAGTACTCAGAATGGTCAGGGGTGGGTAGTGGGGTTCCCCAGGGTTCTGTGCTGGGACCAATCCTATTTAATTTGTTCATAAACAACCTGGAGGATGGGATAAACAGTTCAATCTCTGTATTTGCAGACGATACTAAGCTAAGCAGGGCAATAACTTCTCCGCAGGATGTGGAAATCTTGCAAAAAGACCTGAACAAATTAATGGGGTGGGCGACTACATGGCAAATGAAATTCAATGTAGAAAAATGTAAAATAATGCATTTGGGTGGCAAAAATATGAATGCAATCTATACACTGTGGGGAGAACCTCTGGGGGAATCTAGGATGGAAAAGGACCTGGGGGTCCTAGTGGATGATAGGCTCAGCAATGGCATGCAATGCCAAGCTGCTGCTAATAAAGCAAACAGAATATTGGCATGCATTAAAAGGGGGATCAACTGCAGAGATAAAACGATAATTCTCCCGCTCTACAAGACTCTGGTCCGCCCGCACCTGGAGTATGCTGTCCAGTTCTGGGCACCAGTCCTCAGGAGGGACGTACTGGAGATGGAGCGAGTACAAAGAAGGGCAACAAAGCTAATAAAGGGTCTGGAGGATCTTAGTTATGAGGAAAGGTTGCGAGCACTGAACTTATTCTCTCTGGAGAAGAGACGCTTGAGAGGGGATATGATTTCAATTTACAAATACTGTACTGGTGACCCCACAATAGGGATAAAACTTTTTCGCAGAAGAGAGTTTAATAAGACTCGTGGCCACTCATTACAATTAGAAGAAAAGAGGTTTAACCTTAAACTCCGTAGAGGGTTCTTTACTGTAAGAGCGGCAAGGATGTGGAATTCCCTTCCACAGGCGGTGGTCTCAGCGGGGAGCATTGATAGCTTCAAGAAACTATTAGATAATCACCTGAATGACCGCAATATACAGGGATATGTAATGTAATACTGACACATAATCACACACATAGGTTGGACTTGATGGACTTGTGTCTTTTTTCAACCTCACCTATTATATAACTATGTAACTATGACATCACGCGCATTGCAGCGGAAGTGGCGACAGCGGTCGGGAGGTTTCCCCTTCCGGGACACCGGGGAGACCGCGTGGGGGCCGCTTCGCATGGGGGCTCTTCCTCCCACTCATCTTGGGGGGGTTGGGCGGTTGAGAGGAGGGGGGGCGGTCACTGGGCCCAAGGCCTATTGGATCCTTTGCCCTATTTGGAAAAATATATATAATATCATGGATGTCCAGGATCCCCTTCAGATCCCAGGAAGCTGCGATTCTGAATGGACCTGGATTTCACTGGTGCGTAAAGTAAGTAGCGTTCTTGATACCTTGGGTACTCATTAGACCTTATACCATGTCCAATGGATTCACCTCAAACTCATTATTTTTGACTACTATTTATTCGTTTTTTAGGTTTTTCAATCGTTGTTCACCTTCAATGAATGCTGGATGTGCGGCTTTTATGCCTTGCCACCCACACTCACAGTGCTACTTGATCAATTTTATTAGTACCTTACTTCATTAGGTAACTTTTTCAAGCCATTTATTTTCTTTCCCTTTCTTCAATGGCACTCTTTTTTCATCTCGGCATGTTTTTGCTGCACCCCCTCACTTCACTGATCTTTTGTCCACTGTATGTTCTCTACAAATTTTTTTTTGTTTTTTCACAGTTTTTTGCCATTTCTGGTTTGATTTTCGTTGTTGTTTTTTGTCACTTCACTGCATTCTTCTCTTTAATATACATACTCTTTCAGAACTGGTAGTTTTCTTAGTTCTGTCTTCCATTGTTTCTTTGCACAATTTTCTTTAGCACTCACTTTCCTTCACATTGGTATTTTTTCTCACATTCTACATTCATCCACTTTCATCCATCATTATTTTCTATCCCCATTAATTTTCACTTTCACTCACTCACTCACTTTTTTTTTTTTTGTACAGCTTAGGATTACGTGATCCCTTCTTACAATACGATATTTTTTATATAATTCAATGGTGGCCTTGGTGAGTCGTTCTGGTCCTGTTCCTGTTTTTTCTTTCTCGAACATCACGGGACACAGAGCCACAGTAATTACTGATGGTTATATAGGGTATCACTGGTGATTGGACACTGGCACACCCTATCAGAAAGTTCAACCCTCTATATAATCCCTCCCCTTGCAGGGATACCTCAGTTTTTACGCCAGTGTCTTAGGTGATGGACGTGTAAATATGTCCTGTGTTGAGCTCCAAGGGGAAGATCCTATATCCTATACTGGGGCAAGCCAGGCAGACCGGATCCATTCAAGGTGTCCTTTTGTGGCCGAATTGGATGGTACCTGAGCCTCGTGTCCGAAGAAACGAGGTTTTACCTGTAACGCTTCTCTTTTTAGAGAGCTGCACACAAACAGAAATACCGAGTCTTGCCACAGGATGGGCTGTGGAGACTCAATAAGTAGAGCAGTGCCACCGTCCTAAATCTAGAAATATTCAAAACTACACCCAGGAGAGTAAACAAATGGACTTTGTAGGCACCAGTCATAAAATATGGTAAAAAACAATTTTTATTATACATAGAAATACAAAAATCAACAAACATATATATTAAAAAAGGGAAGGCGTTGCAAAATATAGCAAAGCCATAACTCGTACTCTCTCACAGTCAAATAGCAGCATATAGAGGGATAACCTTCACCTTAAAGAGGGAGGCTATAATCCTCAATTCAAACAAAGAGACACCAAACTAAAACAAGGCTCTACATGTTTCACAATTGAATGCTTCTTCAGGAACAGTTTGAGTCGCCTGTGTCGGAAAAAGAGAGAGAGAAGACATACAACAAAATAATACAAAATATTAATGTTCAATTATAATTTTGTTCATTGCGTTTGGATTCTAATCCAGACGACGCCATTTGTGGTGAAACGTACGTCTGGAGGTTGTTGCTCTGACGTCATTGCCATCCTATTGTGGACAGGTGCTCGCTATGCTGGCCGGCGTTTTGCTGTTTTTATACCTTGTTTATGTAAGTTTTCTACCTCTTTTTAATAAATCATCCCGCCAGATTTACACTATGGCCAGTTTTCTTTTATTCACATGCCTTTGAGACAAGTGTTTGGGGTCCCTGTGGTATCTTTCTAGCCACGTTGCTTGCAGTCAGTATACACCAGCTGGATTTCCCATGTTGAGACGGATTACAGGCTACTTCTTGCTTGCTTTGTGGTAAGCGCAAAATCTGTGTGGTGGCGGATCACGGAGTGGGGTGTCCTTTCCATCTTCACCACCGAGTTTTGCTGTGTTCATCTATGGGCTTTCCTCTGGAACTGTTTCTGTTAACATCATATGTGTAAGGATTCCCATGTAATCTTATGGACATCACTGTTTGATTCACATTTATATGTATGGACAACATTTTTGATTATTATTATGGTTTATAAATCTATATGAATTTCCCAAGAGGAGTTCTTGGGACATGATTGCATGATCATTTCTCCAATATTTTTTCCAGATCGGATGAACTGGATCAGTTCGCCATGGCGTTACAAAAGCTCTTGAGAGGCTCACCTGGAATCTCCCACTGTGGCTGCCCTGATACAACCTATGTTGCAGGCCGACTCTGCTGCTGCTCCTCCAATCTCTGTGCAGGCACCCGCCTCAAGTATTACCTCTATAAAGAGGTATGTCTGGTTCCGCTCCACTTCCCCAGGGATTTGGGGGTGATCCAGTCCAATGCAGAGGGTTTCTCAACCAGGTTGAGATATACTTTGAGATGCTGCCCCAGGTGTTTCCCACGGACAGAAGCATAGTAGGTTTTGTGATATCTTTGCTTTCTGAAAGAGCCTTGGCCTGGGCAAACCCTCTATAGGAGACACAAAAACCTGTAGCCTTGAGTTACCCTGAGTTTGTGGCTTCACTTAAAAGGGTATTTGACGTTCCAGCATGCTCCGCTTCTGCTGCCAAGTGCCTCATGTCCATTGAACAGAGTACGAGAACTATTGCCGACTACGCCATTAAATTCCACACTCTGACAGCAGAGGTTGTGTGGAACAATGAGGCCCTAGTGGCTGCTTTTTCTCATGGTCTCTCGAATACCATCAAGGATGAGATAGCAGCCCGAGATATACCCACTGAGCTGGAGAAGTTGATCACGTTTGCCATCTTCATTGACTTCAGACTCAGAGAAAGACTCTCTTTTAAGGAGCGCTTGCAGAAGCCTCCTGTACGTTTGTCTCCGATCTTTGCAGTCCCACCCATGCCTCCCTCACCTCTAATGCCTCCTGGTATTGAGTCGGACAGTGAAGGTGAACCCATGCACTTGGGTTTCATGCGTCTCTCTGCGGATGAGAGAACCTTTAGGAGGAGGGAGAGATTGTGCCTTTATTGTGGCCAGGCAGGTCACTTTTTGAAGTCTTGTCCTACCCGTCCAGGGAATGCCCGAACCTTGAGATCCTGTAATGGACAGACCTTAGGTGGCGTTGCCAGTTATCCAGAAGGATAAGCCCCTGGTTTCGGTCACCCTTTCTTGGGCTGAGTCTTCTGTCGAGATACAGGCTTTAACCGACTCTGGTGCTGCAGGCCTGTTCATTGATGCTGCCTTCGTATCGAAGCACTCGATTCCGCTGCAGCTGCGTGACACTCCACTTGCTATTGAGGCTCTTGACGGGAGACCTCTACAGCCTGCCCATGTGATTCATGAGACGGTTCTGTTGTCCATGGCCGTAAGGGCTCTTCACCATGAGATAATCCAATTCCAAGTTATTTCCTCACCTAAGTTTCCACTGGTTATTGGTTATCCTTGGTTACAGAGGCACAACCCCTCTTTTGATTGGCTCCATGCTGAGGTTCTCTCCTGGTCACCACAATGCAGTGAGACATGCTTCCAAAAGGTAGCCAAGTTCCTATGCACCTCTTCACTCTCCTCCCTGCCAGAGGAGTACGGCGATGTCTTTGACAAAGGTCAAGCCAGTAGTTTGCCTCCACACCGGCCGTATGATTGTGGAATTGACCTTCAACCTGGTGCCATACCCCCTCATGGCCGGGTTTACCCTTTTCTGTCTTGGAGGATAAGGCCATGGAGGAGTATGTTGCAGACGCACTTTCTCAAGGTTTCATCCGCAAATCCTTGTCTCCTGCTGGTGCTGGTTTCTTCTTTATGAAGAAGAAGAGTGGTAAACTGAGACCTTATATTGATTATAGGGGTCTCAATCATTTCATGATTAACAATGCCTACCCGATTCTGTTAATTACAGAGTTATTTGACTGCCTCAAGGGAGCAACGGTTTTCACAAAGCTTGATCTGAGAGAGGCATACCATCTTGTGCGGATTAAGGAGGGCAACGAGTGAAAAACTGCGTTTAATACCAGAACAGTTCATTATGAGTACCTCGTAATGCCTTTTGGCCTTTGTAACGCCCTGGCAGTTTTCCAAGAACTTATTAACGATGTCCTCTGAGATTTGTTGCACTTATGGTGGTTTATCTCGATGATATCCTCATATTTTCCAAGTCCCTGGAGAGCCACCACACAGATGTCTGTCCTGTGCTTCAGAAATTAAGAGCGAACAATCTCTATTGTAAACTGGAGAAGTGTGAATTCCATCGTGAACAGGTTAAATTCCTGGACTGTCATTTCCACTGCTGGTTTTTCGATGGACCCAGAGAAGCAGTCCTACAGTGGCCCTAACCCGTGGTTTTACGTCCTCTGCAGTGTTTCCTGGGCTTTGTCAACTATTATCGGAAGTTTATTCATAACTTCTCGTCTCTGGTCAAGCCCCTGACTGATATGACCAGAAAGGACGGCAACCCACAGAGTTGGTCTCCGGAGTCCATTAAGGCCTTTGAGAGTCTCAAGGCTGCCTTTGTTTCTGCTCCTGTGTTGGCACATCCTGATCCTACGTTACCTTTTATCCTTGAGGTTGATGCTTCTGAGACTGGTGTTGGCGCCCTTCTGTCTCAATGTCCTACCTCTGAGAGCGCTATGCATCCCTGTGGCTACTTTTCCAAGAAATTGTTACCTGTGGAGTGCAATTACGAGATTCCTGACAGAGAGCTGTTGGCGATCATTTTAGCCCTGAAAGAATGGAGACATCTCCTCGAAGGTACCACTGTGCCGGTTCTCATTCTTACTGACCATAAGAATACCAGGACCTTACCAAAGCTTGCTCGCTTGCAAAGAGTGCTCAACAAAAGGGTTGCTACAGAATATGGTTTGGAATTTCCATATGTTCCTTCAGAGACTATGCAAGAAATTAAATTAAAGTGAGAGGAATGGTGCAGTGAATCTATCTGGGACTACCTGTCTGTACCAAAGCCTTTCAGGAATGCTGGCTTTTCATCTGTCATGGATGAGCGTTATGATGGATGCATGCTTCAATGGAACTATGGCCGGCATATCTATTCTGACAAAGTGGTCATCTGCAGACCTGGAAAATGTTGTTTACTTTGTCACTACTGTGGATAAACAAGGGAAGCCAGTTACTTTGCCAGATCCTCGTTTCTACTGGTAACCATTCAAAGGGACTGTCATAGTTCAGCTGGCAAATATCAGTCTATGATAAAGAAACAGTTTGTTCCTGTCTAAAACTCAGAGAAAAGTCTTCAGTTTTTTCTTTTTGAAAGAGACTGAGAAAAATTCTTTATTCTCATTGGACTATGGGGTACATAGCCAGATAGTTATAGGTTTAGAGAACTTCGTGGTCAAGATTCTCTACATGTGTACAGTAATTTCAATATTTTGTCATTAAGGACTTCTGCCATACTGATTTCTGCCACAAGATTGTGGCCAAGTTACTTATAGAAAGGGATGGACTTTTAAGCTACATTCTAGTTTACTTTACATTTAAAATGAGGATAAAGGTTTCACTCATCTGGGAGTGAAGCTTTGCTCCCAGTTGGTCAGTGATACTGTTATGTGTTTCTGTGTGTGTAAATTTTTCAGGTAACAAAGATCTCCTATCAACCTGCTAGCATGGGAGCAGTTAGATAGTGAGGTTCCTGTAACATGTTTGATCTGCATATGCTGTTGATTAATGTTTGAAACTGTAACATTCTTCTTTACTGTCTTTCTCTTCTCGCAGCCAAGTTTTTTGGTTCAGACACCTACTCTCAGGGTTGAGAGTTATATTTTTTCCTTACAGACGCTGAGGACATCATCTCCTTTAATTTGGGGGGGGGGTGTAGCCCCCTGTTCCTAAAATTCTGGCTATAATGTAAATTTAGTTTATGACTGAGCAGTAACCAGCTCAGATTGATTGTACATAGTTTATTGGTTCTGTTCTAAACTTGACTGTGTTGTGCATTTCCCACTGTTGCCAGTAGGTGTTACTGGTACTACAGGACAGTGTGAAAATAACAACCAGGATGAGCCGTAATGAATATTCTTTTTCCGGAAACAGCCCAGTAGGAGGTTCCTGCCGCTGTGCATTCTGGGAAGGGGTATTTATTGGACAGAGGCCATGTGTTCTAGGCAGTCCTCACCTCGTGGCCCTCCAGGCCTGAGGCTATGTTGCTACAAGTTCTGCAAGTAGGCCCAGAAGCCTGTCTAGGGCCTACTAATCCTGAGGTGGTCCTTAGGCTGTCTTGCCTGAATGGAAGAAGCCGAGCCAAGCTGAGGAGATCCAGGGGAGGATCCTTGCTGGAGAGAGCCAGGATGAAGGCTCAGAAGGGCCTGATGACTTGGTGGGAGGATACAACTACATCTAAACTACCCTCACAGTACCGCTGGATGGCTTAAAGGTTCTGGTACTGTGAAGCTGTTCTACAATCCAATCGAGGTAACAAGTTCCTGGCTGCTAAGTGTGTGAGAGAGACTTATCAAGGCATCTATTGGCTGCTAAATCTGTGAGAGAGGCTTATCCAGGCATCTACTGGCTTCTAAGTCTGTGAGAGAGGCTTATCCAGACACTTACTGGTTGCTAGGTCTGTGTGAGAGATCTACCCAGGTATTCAAGATCTGTTAGAAGAAAAGCTGTTTTGTCCTTTGATTCAGGGAGTCTGTAAGTGATCTGCTAAAAAGGGTATCTGAAACCTCCCATAAACCTCTTTCCTACAACCTTTCTCAAGTTCTAATTAAAGCATTGAAAAATATCTAAAATGACTGGCGCCTATATTCTGTTCAAACTTCCCATTATAGCCATGAACTGGGGTGAATGTAAGCCCACTCCCTGTATCTGGAGGTACCTTTTTGCTTCCAGGAGACCCAGGGGGGTGCTACACACCTTTGTCAGAAGCCTTTATTATAATAGATTTGTTTTTACGTAAATTCTCCAAGGCTAAATTCTCTTCAACAGTAAGATTAATGGGATTATTTTTCTTTAATGGTCATTTACATATGTCCTTGATGGTTTGTTTCAAGAAGATCAATATATTAGGATTGATGTTAGGGGAAAGAAATTTCATTGAAGGTTTATTTTTAAAACAGTAGTAGAATTTAAAAGTTTGATTATGTTAATCACTCATGTGATTATATATCATATTATATTAATCACTCATGTGATTGGACATGTAATTGCCATCATCCCATATAACATTTGAAAAAAAAATACGAAAAACTTCATAGAAAAAAATCATTTAATTTCACCATGGTATAAACACTATACAAAATTTTAAAAAACATGACATATTTAGGAAAGATGGAAGTGATACTACCTACTACATAATTCAGAAACCACTTGTACAAATAGGTGGTGCCGAGTAACGGTAATCCAACGCGTTTCAATAGGTAATATTCAATAAATCTTCATCAGGGATATTGTATCACTATCTACAGAAGATCGAAAATTGCAATGTTAAATAGTGCATATAGATATCATGTTCCATACACATAGATATAACATATCTGTTATCGTATCCACATAATGATTTACATTTTCATACATATTCAGAACATAGTAACAGGTGCATTCCCCATGTCAAGGCAAGTAAGAGTCCAGCATCCACAATCCACTAAGTCTGCCTCTCATCCTCTACAGGACGGCTGGTTACAAACGAATCCCAAAAATGGCACTCACCAAACGTATCCCAGCAGCTGTCTAAAGACATTATTTATGAGAGTGAGAAAACCCTCATCTCTCTAATTCCCATCAGCAAAGAATTGCAAAAACCAAGACTTACTGTATGGTATATGGGGCATTAAAACTCCTCAGGACCAATTAGGACCATCAATAAGCCGCTGGGTAGTTGCGGTTACTCCTCCGCTAAGACGCAGAGGAGAGGAATGGCGCCATATGCCGTCCCCGACTTCCCTTATGTGGTCTGATAGTGCCATTCTTCTCTTTGCTGATGGGAATTAGAGAGAGGAGGGTCTAAATGTATACAATAAATGAATTTTTTTTTCTAAAATTTTAAATCTTTTTTATTGCCTTAAAAATCCGCCACTAGACGTTTTTCGTATGTTTTTTTTTCAAACAGTAGTAGAATTAAGGGTGGATTTGTTGATACCCTCAAGGATTTGATCCAGATCAATTTGATCGATCAAATCAATAGTGTTGTTTTCTTGAAAAAGAAGTGCAAGGTCTTATAAAGCTCTGAACTCCTTCATACTAAACTTGGACTAATCCGTGGTATCTATATCTACCTCATTCTTGGCATACATGCCCGTACAAATAAATGTATATCTGTAATGGCCTTAAACAAATCAAAATTAGCTTGTGGACAAAAGGTCAAACCACATGCAAGCAAATTCATTTCCACATCAGTAAGTTCATATGAGGATAAATTAATTACACTTGGGGGTCGGGCTGTATCCAGATCATGTAAGGATCCCGACCTTTCCCTCCTCTTGAAGTCTGAGGGGAGGAACTTGCTCGCTGTATTAGGTTTAAAGTTTTAGTGGTTGTTGTTTTGAAGATGTTCACCCTGTTCACCATGTGGACCCTATTGCTCACATTGGTGGATATATTCGCAAGAGAGGAATCCAGTTCCCCCATACCAATATGACCCACCAAATTAGTACTTGCCATGGACGAGGACTGATCAGTACTAAGTATGAACAACGATCGCTCTCCTCACCCAGTCAGTCCCTTCCCCCCACAGTTAGAATCACTCCCTAGGGAACACAGTTAACCCCTTGATTTCCCCTAGTGTTAACCCCTTCCCTGCCAGTGACATTTACACTGTCATTACGCTGTCAAAAGTGTCCCATCTGTCCACCATAATGTCGCAGTCCCCAATAAAAATTGCTGATCAATCGCTGATTACTAGTAAATTAAAAAAAATAATAATAAAAATTCCATAAATCTTTCCCTGTTTTTGTAGATGCTATAACTTTTGCGCAAACCAATCAATACACGCTTATTGCGATTTTTATTACCAAAAATATGTAGAAGAATACATATCGGCCTAAAGTGAGGAAAAAATTAGCTTTTTTAAAAAAAAAATTGGGGATATTTATTATAGCAAAAAGTACAAAATATTGTGTTTTTTTTCAAACTTGTCGCTCTTTTTTTGTTTATAGCACAAAAAATAAAAACCGCAGAGATGATCAAATACCACCAAAAGAAGGCTCTATTTGTGGGAAAAAAGGACGTCAATTTTGTTTGGGTACAATGTCGCACGACCATGAAATTGTCAGTGAAAGCGACGCAGTGCCGTATCGCAAAAAAATGGCCTGGTCATTGAGCAGCCAAATCTTCCGGGGCTGAAGTGGTTAAAGGAATTTTTCATTTTTATTGTTTCACTTTAACCACTTGCCAAGTCCTGGAGGGTGGCTCTATTTCGCGAATCGCCATACTAGTACGGCGCTCCGTGCAATAGCTATAGCAGGCGCACGCCTGCGGCGCATCACCGGAGCCAGTGCGCTTGGCAGGCAGTCTGCCAGTGTAAACAAAGCAGATCCCCGTTCTGTCAGGGAAGCAGAGAGATCATCTGTTCCTGGTGATCAGGAACAGCGATCGCTCTCTCTACTCCCAGTCAGTCCACTCCCCCCCACAGTTAGAAACACCTCCCTAGGGAACACTTAACCCCTTGATCACCCCCTAGTGTTAACTCCTTCACTGCCAGTGTCATTTATACAGTGATCAGTGGCTATTTTTAGCTCTGATCACTTTAATATTGTCACTGGTCTTAGTTTTACCAAAAATATGTAGAAGAATACAAATTGGCCTAAACTGATGAAGAAATTTGTTTTTTCAACCAATTACAGAACGGAAGATTTTCCCCCTTAATGACCAGGCCATTTTTTGCGATATGGCACTGCATTGATTTAACTGACAATTGCGCAATCGTGCAACGCTGTACCCAAACAAAATTGACATCCTTTTTTTTACCACAAATAGAGCTTTCTTTTGGTGGTATTTGATCACCTCTGCGTTTTTTTAAAAAAACTAATTTGCTCATCAATTTAGGCTAATATGTATTCTTCTACATATTTTTGGTAAAAAAAATCACAATAAGCGTATATTGATTTGTTTGCGCAAAAGTTATAGCGTCTACAAAATAGGAAATAGATTTATGACATTTTTATGGCATTTTTATTATTATTATTTTTTTTTTTACTAGTAATAGCGGCGATCTGCGTTTTTTAGCAGGACTATGACATTGCAGCGGACAGATCAGACACTTTTGACACTTTTTTGGGATAAAAATATAAAAATTATAAAAATGCACTGATTACTGTATAAATGTCACTGGCAGGGAAGGGGTTAACACTAGGGGGCGATCAAGGGGTTAAATGTGTTCCCTTATGTGTGTTTCTAACTCTGGGGGGATCAGACTGACTGGAGGAGGAGACATATCGCTGTTCCTAATCACTAGGAACAGCAGATCTGTCTCTCCACCCCTGTCAGAATGGGAATCTGTTTACATACACAGATCCCTGTTTTGGCTCTCATGCCCGCGGTCATGGGTGGCCGGTGGGCATTGCAGCCATCGGCCATGTGCATCGGGTCCCCCGCCGTGCAGCGGGTGCGCATCTCCAGCAGTGCACACGCACCTGCTATCACCCTTAAAGGTGCCGACGTACAGCTCTGGCGATTTGCGGGAATGAGACAACCTGCCACAGTATAATGATGGTGGCCGGTCGGCAAGTGCTTACATTTTTTTTTTTGGTATATGTATTATCGCAAAAAGTAAAAAATATGTTTTTTTTTTCAAAATTGTCAGTCTTTTTTTGTTTATAGCACAAAAAATAAAAGCCGCAGAGGTGATCAAATACCACCAAAAGAAATATCTATTTGTGGAGAAAAAAAGTACATTAATTTTGTGTACAACGTTGCATGACTGCGCAATTGTCAGTTAAAGCGATGCAGTGCCGTATTGCAAAAAATGACCTGGTCATTAAGGGAGTAAATCCTTCCTGGGGCTGAAGTGGTTAAGCATCATTAAAATCACTTCTCCTTTAAAAATAATCGTTTTAAATAATAATTTTTTACATTGATACATGTCCCTTAGAGCAATACCGTGTACCTTTTTATGGCCAATAACATGCATATAAGCCTTCAAAATGGGGACTTTTGATTTTTCATGGTCGGGTCACATAGACTTCAATGGGGTTCGGATTTCAGGTCCGAACTTTCGCTATGTTCAGGAGTTCTTGTGCAAACCAAACCAAGGGGTGTTCGGTCCATCTCTAGCTAAGACATATGCAACCTATGTACATATGTTGTACATATGCATGCACATGTACATATGCAAAGCATGGCAAAAATTAACCCCACTCAACTGAATGGGGGTGCCCAGTAACGACCCCCTGCAACCGCATGCTACGCACACAGTTGCAGTGTGCAGGTGTGGGGTTTAAGGGATTAAAATAGGCGGTGAGGGGGCAATATGATGCCTCCTTACCGCCTGTCAACTGCTCTCTGAAGAACAATCCATTGTAAATTGCAGTGTAAACAAGGCACCACAGAGATACACCCCTCACATTTTTGTAAATATTTTATTCTATCTTTTCATGTGACAACACTGAAGAAATGACACTTTGCTACAATGTAAAGTAGTGAGTGTACAGCTTGTATAACAGTGTCAATTTTCTGTCCCCTCAAAATACCTCAACACACAGTCATTAATGTCTAAACCACTGACAAGAAAAGTGTGTACACCCCTATGTGAAAATGTCCAAATTGGACCCAATTAGCCATTTTCCCTCCCCAGTCTCATGCTACTCATTAGTGTTACAAGGTCTCAGCTGTGAATGGGGGTAAAGGTGTGTTCATACTGGTCACTGGAAGCTCAACATGGCACCTCATGGCAAATAACTCTCTGAGGATGTGAAAAAAAAAAAGAATTGTTGCGCTACATAAAGATGGCCTAGGCTATAAGAAGGTTGCCAAGACCCTGAAACTGAGCTGTAGCACGGTGGCCAAGACCATACAGTGGTTTAACAGGACAGGTTCCACTCAGAACAGGCCTCACCATGGTCGACCAAAGAAGTTAAGTGCACGCGCTCAGCGTCATATCCAGAGGTTGTCTTTGGGAAATAGACATATGAGTGCTGCCAGCATTGCTGCAGAGGTTAAAGGGGTGGGGGGTCAGCCTGTCAGTGCTCAGACCATATTCCGCACACTGCATCAAATTGGTCTGCATGGCTGTCATCCCAGAAGGAAGCCTCTTCTAAAGATAATGCACAAGAAAGCCAGCAAACAGTTTGTTGAAGACAAGCAGACTAAGGACATGATTACTGTGGTCTGATGAGACCAAAATAAACTTATTTGGTTCAGATGGTGTCAAGTGTGTGTGGTAGCAACCAGGTGAGGAGTACATAGACATGTGTGTATTGCCTACAGTCAAGCATGGTGATGGAAGTGTTATGGTCTGGGGCAGCATGCTGGCACTGGGGAGCTACAGTTCATTGAGGGAACCATGAATACCAACATGTACTGTGACATACTGAAGCAGAGCATGATCCCCTCCCTTCAGAGACTGGGCCACAGAGCAGTATTCCAACATGATAACTACCCCAAACACACCTCCAAGACGACCCCTGCCTTGCTAAAGAAGCTGAGGGTAAAGGTGGACTGGCCAAGCATGTCTCCAGACCTAAACCCCATTGAGCATCTGTGGGGCATCCTCAAATTGAAGGTGGAGGAGCGGAAGAGGCAACATGTGAAGCTCTGGTGAACTCCATGCCCAAGAGTGTTAAGGCAGTGCTGGAAAATAATGGTGGTCACACAAAATATTGACACTTTGGGCCCAATTTGGACATTTTCACTTAGGGGTGTACTCACTTTTGTTGCCAGCGGTGTAGACATTAATGGCTGTGTGTTGAGTGGAGGGGACAGCAAATTTACACTGTTGTACAAGCTGTACACTCACTACTTTACATTGTAGCAAAGTGTAGTTTCTTTAGTGTTGTCACATGAAAAGATATAATAAAATATTTACAAAAATGTCAGGGGTGTACTCACTTTTGTGAGATACTGTATATAGATAGATAGATAGATAGATAGATAGATAGATAGATAGATAGATAGAGATATATATAGATATATAAAAAATATATCTATATATATAATTAAATTGTTATTGTAATTTTTTCACAATGTAATTTCTCATTTTTAAATCTTCATACTCTGTCCCCTAAGGCTGTTTAAAAATGTAATATAAAAGTTATGAAGACTCAGAAAGTTAGAATAAATTCTGTCTCAATCTATTATACAGCTGAGCTAAGAACACGAATTCAATAAGTAAAAATGATTGAAAAAAATGCCCGCTGATCTGCTTTTAGATTCTAGGCATTTATTGCTCGTTTCTTTGTAGAAAATTCAGCAGTGAACATGGAGCATTGCAAAATTTCTCATTTGCTGATATGGAAAAAGATGCAGAAGACAAGAACAGAAAATTAATTTTTAGAAAAGAATATAAATGTTATCCTAGTACTCTGTATTTTTTTTACATTCCTACATAAAGCATCAGACTGTCTAGAGAGCTGGGTTATATCATAAAAAAGAGAGGCCCAGAGTACAACCCCAAGGCCATAACAGAGGGCCGGCATGACAGGGGGTTAATGGGGCTTTAGGTACCAAGAGTTTAGGGAAGAGGCGGCGTGTCAGGGAATTGTTAGGCGGTGTGCGACTGGGTGATGGAGATAGGGGCGGAGCTTTGGGGGAAGTGATGCAGGACGAGGAAGGGGTGGCTTCAGTCTGCAGGGGAAAAGAGAGAGGAACAACTTCCACACGCAAGGCTCCGTCACTCGCCACAATTATGGGGGATTTAGAGGCACTAATGTCACAACTACGGGCGGCAGCAGTGGTGCATGGCACGGACTGGCTTCATGCCCAAGTCGGGGGACTGCTCGTGGGAGCCGGGCAGGGGGGTGCCATCCCTGTGCCTCCACTGTACCACGTGCTTGGAGGACTAGGCCTCCGGAGCGCCTCAGCCCGGAGATTTCCACCCGAGTCCAGCGCCGCCTTAGGAGCCCCTCTGTGTCAGCCTCGAGGGACCCTCCGGCCCCACACCGAAGCGCCGGTCCCAGGCAGTGGCAGTGCGGCCCGGGAGGAATCCTCTCCCTCGGCAGGACTCGCGGGTCAAGGCTGCGACGGACAGCGCAGCTCATCCCTCTGCTGTTCAGGCAGCTAGGGCCACCTAAGTGGCTTGGCAGGGGAGCGTGAAGCACGCGGGAACTGGCCTGTCCCCAGGAGCGGCCAGGGTCTCAGTTCAGGCAGTGATGGTGGAGAGGCGGAGACCGGATGATGGCGAGGATGAGGGCGGCTTAAACAGTCGGACAGCGAGAGGAGCTGGGAGAGCGGCTGCATCCCGCTCAGCGGGGGCGAGGGTTAGGCGTGTCAGTGATGGGAAACGGCCTGGGCCCTCATGGAAGATAGTGGCTTATGATGTCACGGGCAGCCAAAATGGCGCTCGGCAGGTGCCAGGGGCAACGGGCTGGGGCAGCACAGCGGATCGTGAGGACGCTTCCCTGCCAGAGGGGGAGCTAGAAGAGGAGAGTGATGGAGAGCCAGAGGTGATGCCACCAGCGGTGGAAAACGCAATGATGGCTGGTGGAGGTCCAATTCCGCGGCAGCCTGGTAAGCGGCCTTCGGGCCTACCATCTGTGTCTTCAGTGTGTGTGCCTGGGGCTGGGGGGGTGTTGAATGATGCAGGGTCTGTGTCATTAGTGACTGGGGTTGCAGGAGTTTGCTGGGAGGGCAGGGCCTGGTGAGCAGGATCTGGTGCAGTTATTGGCAGGTTTAAAGGAATGTTTTAGGGAGGCTGGATCCTCTACAACAGTGGTTCTCAACCTGGGGGTCGGGACCCCCTCGGGGGTCGAATGATAATTTGCCAGGGGTCACCAAATCCTGGGCTGTTCCTGAAGCCTGCACCACTCTCCTAGCCACCCATTCAATTCACAGCATGGCTGGGGGGTAGAGACTAGAGGTCAGCTGACTGGTGAGGAATGTGAAGTGGGAGGGGCTGGAGGAGACCCTATCTCCTGATTTTGGCATAGGTGTTACTGCTGCAAGACACCACAAAGTCGGAGACACAGTGAGTAACACTACCTGTGATTATAGTTGCCATTAAAAGTCTGCACTACATTTCTCGGATCAGCAGATGACCTTGATCAAGAGCACCTAATTTGGCTGATCAGAACTCCCCCCAGCACTGCCGCTTATCCCAACTCCCCGCCAGCACTGCCACTCGTCCCATTCCCCCCACCAAGGAGTAAGAGAAGGAATAAAAATAGAGAATACATGAAAGAAAGAGTAAAAGAGGGGGAGGAACAAAGAAAAAAGTAGAGAAAGAATAAGAGAACAAGAAAGACGGCTGGTGAGAGGAATGGGTGAAAAAAAACAGGAAATTAGGATAGAGAGAGATAAAAGGCAAAAAAAGGAGAACAAGGAGAGTGGTACATCCTAAAATGTATCATAAGGAGTTTTAATACTGTACGAGTGGAAGGGACTTTGGGAGCGCTAAATGTCTGTGGGTTAGGGGTGCTAATTACTTGTCTTGCCTTGGGTGCTGACAACCCACGCTACGAAAATTATTTTTCTGTTAGGGGTCCCCACAACTTGGGAAATGTTATCAAGGGGTCACAGCACTGGAAGAGTTGAGAACCACTGCTCTACAAGGTGCTGGGTTGCCCATGGCGGCCTGGGTTCCTCCTGCGGTTTCTGGAGCAAGTGTACAGGCGGTGGACAGTGGCACGTTGGCAGTGGGGATGCGGACATTGTCTAGTCTGCTGCGGACAGCTCCGGGGGTGGCGACTTCCTCTGGACCAGTGGTGGGACAGATACCCCCAGCAAGGGACGATGGCGTGGCTGACAGTGGCCAAGGTAAGGCGCTGGATAAGGAGGTGGACCAGGTTCGTTTAGCGGACTCATCAAAATGTGAGGTGTACGTTTGCTTTGAAGTGCCGCTGGGAGCACGCCTCACGCAGGAGGTATGCGAAAAAATTTGGAAGGGATTTGGAAGGGTGAGTACATCGAAATTTTTTCCCTTCTTCCACTGGAAAAATTTAATCTGGACAGAGGTAAGTTGGATGATAGCAAGAAGGAGGAGGAAGAGAAAAGGCGTTACAGGCTCATTCCCCGGATGTTCACCAATTGGCTTCAGGCATTTGCAATTTTGCCCAGCGTTATAGGGAAAAGGGCGCTGGAGAATTGCTCCACTCTTGTCTGTTATTTGGATGCAATCAGGGAAGCTTATCGAGTCTACGGGGTCTGGCATGGCTTAGGTGCGATGAGCACTTTCGTCAGCGCAAGGCATTACGTTCGTCCTTGCGCTGGGACCACAAAGACATTAGTCTTTGGATGTGACTCATGTCCTTGGAGCGGGCTGGGACTTTCGTTTTTCCAGTCAGGGGCCGGGGGATCTTCTTCCTCTAGACAGTTGGCCAATAAGAGAAAGGGGTGTTGCTGGGCATTCAACGAAGGCACCAGCAAGTTCGGAACGTCCTGCAAATTTAAATATGAGTGCTCTGGCTGCGGGGGGGCTCCCACTCCCTTAATAGATGCACATAAAGTGGTAAGGGCAGAACTGGGGAGCTTGCGGGAAAAAGGGAAGACTCCGGTGAGCATAGCAAGGATGCGTCCGTTTCTAGGTAGGTATCCAAACCAGGAGGCTGCGGACCTGCTGGGTTCTGGATTCGCCGAGGGCTTTCGGATTCCAAGTAGGCTCCCCCATCCTCCCAATCTGCGGACAATTTGAGGTCGGCGTTGGCTCGTCCGGAGGTGGTCTCTGCAAAATTGGCGAAAAAGGTTGAGCTAGGCCGCATGGCGGGACCGTTTATCTCTCCGCCGCTGGATAATCTGGTGGTTTCTCCTTGGGGGGTAGTGCCTAAGAAGGAATCCAACAAGTTTAGGTTGATACAGCATTTGTCGTATCCCCGAGGGGGTTCGGTGAATGAGCTCATAGATCCGGGTTTGTGCCCCTTTTTATACACATCTTTTGACGCGGCAGTGCGTTGGGTTTGTGTTTATGGTCAGGGGGCTTTATTGGCAAAAATGGATATTGAATCCGGTTTTCGCTTGTTGCCGGTGCACACGGACAGTTTTCACTTGCTGGGTTGTAAGTGGCAAGGGTGCTATTTTATTGATCAATGTTTGCCCATGGGGTGCTCCATTTCTTGTTATTTGTTTAAAACTTTTAGTTTGTTCTTTGAGTGGGTGATCAGGGAGGTGTCTGGGCTTCTGTCTGTTATCTACTATTTGGATGATTTTTTGTGTATCGGGCTGGCCACTTCCAATCAGTGTAGGTTTTTGTTGGCTACGGTTCAGCATATGGCGGAGTGCTTTGGCATTCCGCTGGTGGCAGACAAAATGGAGGGTCCAGCTATGGTTCTGAGTTTTCTGGGTATTTTGATTTACATGGTGGCCATGGAATGCTGCCCCCCGAAAGATAAGCTGACAGACTTTTGGGTGGTGGTGGTTTCAGCGCGGGGCCTAGCAAGTTGACCCTGTGTCAACCTCAGTCGCTTTTGGGGAAGCTCAACTTTGCGTGCCAGATCATGCCGATAGGCAGGATTTTTAATTGCCAGCTGGCGGCGGCCACCGCGAGGGCTCGGGCATTTGGGCATCACATTCGCCTAACCCGGGAACATAGGGCAGACCTGCTAGTTAGGAGTTCTTTTTGGATTCTTATAATGGAAGGTCGGTGTGGATGTCTGAAGATATGTCCAGTTTTGATTTGGAGCTCTTCACTGATGCCGCAGGGTCGGCGGGCTATTGGGCATACTTTGGGGGGCAGTGGAGTGCGGGCCCGTGGCCTCTGGAATGGCGGGAGGCTGGGTTTACCAGGAATTTGGCACTTTTGGAACTGTTTCCATGCTTGCAGTCGAGCGTTGGGGCTCTCAGTTTTGCAACAAGAAGATATGTTTTAATTGCGATAACATGGCAGTTGTACAGGCAATTAATAGCGTTTGTTGCGACATTTGGTGTTGGCTTGCTTACGTTGCAATGTTTTTGTGTATGCTGTTCATGTCCCGGGTTGCACTCATTCCTTGGCTGATGCTCTTTTTCGATTTCAGTGGGACAAGTTTCGCTCATTGGCTCAGGGAGCGGCGCAACTGGGAGTTTCTTGTCCAGCACAGCTGTGGCAGATTGCCTTGGAGTAACTGCGAAGCTGATTCGGCGGTCGGTGAGTGAGGCTACCTGGTCGGTGTATTCAAGGGCCTGGCCGGGATTTGAGCGGTGCAGTAGGTGAGAGTGATTATGGGTTCTTGGTGTTGTATTTCATAGGTCAGAATGTGGAGGAGGGAGTGTCAGTGTCGGTGTTGAACAGTAAGCTGGCAGGGTTGGAATTTTTGTTTAAGTTGCTGGGTCGTAGGGATTGTACGAAGGATTGTTTGGTAAGGCAATAAAGGGTGGATGGTCGTCGGCCCGTGTCTTTTGAGTTGTTGGGTTCATTGTTTCATGTACTTTCAGGTGTGTGTTTGTCGTATTATGAGGCCCTTTTGTTCCGGACGGCTTTTTCTTTGGCATTTTTTGGGGCACTGCACATTGGGAAATTGATTTGTTCTTCCAGAAGTGGGTCTGATGGTTTGCAGTTGACTGACGTGCAATGTGATAATGAATCTGTGTTTTTTTGGACAAGAAGATCCAAGACCAATCAAGTATCAGGGCATTGCACAGTGCCCCCTGACATCAGATCATTGCACAGTGCCCCCTGACATAAGAGCGTTGCACAGTGCCCCCTGACATCAGAGCATTGCACAGTGCCCCCTGACATAAGAGCATTGTACAGTGCCCCCTGACTTCAGAGCATAGCACAGTGCCCCCTGACATCAGAGCATTGCACAGTGCCCCCTGACATCGGAACATGGCACAGTGCCCCTTGACATCAGAGCATTGCACAGTGCCCCCTGACTTTAGAGCATTGCACAGTGCCCCCTGACTTTAGAGCATTGCACAGTGCCCCCTGACATGGGAACATGGCATAGTGCCCCCTGACATCAGAGCATTGCACAGTGCCCCCTGACATCAGAGCATGGCACAGTGCCCCCTGACATCAGAACATGGCACAGTGCCCCCTGACATTAGAGCATGGCACAGTGCCCCCTTAAATCAGAGCATGGCACAGTGCCCCCTGACATCAGAGCATGCCGAAGTGCCCCCTGACTTAAAAGTTAAGTCATCTCTACGTGCTAGCTGGACAAGAAATCAACTTGGCAGCTCCTGGAGGAGGGAGGGAGGCACAGGACCCTTTTGAAATGCAGACCATGGCGGCCCTGGACATGTGTGACCTGGCTCCATTGCGAACCGGCACACTTGCATGTCATGTGAATTGTATACAGGGAAAAATGCATCTAATTCACACATATGTGAACCTGGCCTTATACGGTAGGACCTGCAGGGGGTGGTAACTAACTGAAAAGAGCAGGAAAACCTGGCCAGCAGTGTTAGCCCTTCCTTCTCAGACACCACCAGCTCAACAGGACACAGTGCAACATTTATACATTGTAACAATTTGCAATATAGTTGACCAGGTTTATCCCAGAGCATAAAAACAGCAAACTGTTAACCCTTCAGAACCTTTTTGGACGCACCTGCTCACACATACACTTTAAGGACTCAAGCACATGGGTGGCTGGGTTGATGCAAAGTAAAATTCAAGAGCATTTCCTTGCCTGGGAATGGGGAAATACTTCCCAGTTTTATATTGTATGGCCCCAGGTGCCAGTGTGCATGAGACCTGACGAAAGCTTGTTAGGTAACCTATTAGCTTAAAACCGATATAGGTAATCAGCGCAAGCAAACCTACACAAACATCTAATTGCAAGCTGAACACTTAAGGCCAAAACACAACACTTTGAAAAAGAACACTCAAAAACAGTAGTGCAGCACAATAAAATACAGATTAAAAATCCATAGCCAAAAAATTTATATAGAGCCCACTAATGAATTCCACTCTCTCATGCAGGTGTCAAAAACAGTGCACCACCTCCACCATGGATAAGATTAGCTGCTCACCTTATCTGTATGACCCCTGTGAAACAGGATGGTCAAAATGAACTTTTCCCTACAAGGGAGATAAGGATCCCCTTTAATAGCCAGTATGTCAAGAATAGTTCCTCCCAGGACATAACACGTACAGAGAGGAGTTACTCGTGATGTCACCTGTGGCCATCTTTCCAGCTTTGACGTGTCTGTTTGCTTGTTTTCATATATACCACAGCAGAGGATCTGTTCCTGACATACTGGCTGTTAGAGGCTCCTTATTTCCCTTGTAGCTAAAAGCGCATATTGACCATCCTGTTTCACAGAGTCAAAGAAATAAGGTGAGCGGCCAATCTTGTCCATGGTGGAGGTGGTGCACTGTTTTTGACACCTGCATGAGAGAGTGGAATGCACATCTTCACAGCGACTGTTTTCTCCGTGGTTTCTTCATTAGTGGACTCTATTTGAACTTTTTAGCTATGGATTTTTAATCTATTTTATTGCTCTGAACTATTGTTTTTGAGATAACCTATTAGGTCTGGGTCACAATCCAATTTTTATTCACCCATATGTCACAAAAGGCGGGTCCATCACATGACCATTACTTCTTACACTCCAAGAGCACAATTTATTAAAAATAATAAACATAATGATATTAAAAAGAAAATAATTAATAATAATAATTAAAAAGAAAACAGTGTAAAGCGGGTTTCTTTACTATTTGTATCACCTGAGGTTAGCAATGCCACAGAAAAAACTGTAATGCCTCATACACACGATCGGATTTTCCGACGGGAAATGTTCGATGTGAGCTTGTTGTCAGAAATTCCAACCGTGTGTATGCTCCATCGGACATTTGCTGTCGGAATTTCCGACAACAAATGTTTGAGAGCAGGGTCTCAAATTTTCCGACAAAAAACTTTGTTGTCGGAAATTCCGAGCGTGTGTACACAAGTCTGAGGCACAAAATTCCACGCATGCTCAGAATCAAGTACAAAACGGATGCGTTCGGTCTGGTAAAACTAGCGTTCGTAATGGAGATAGCACATTCGTCACGCTGCAAATTTTTTAATCTTTCAATGCAGCGCATTCTCTTCTTCTTTATAATGCTAGAAAAATGAAGTTGTTTTGCTGCTGATATTCACATACAGTTCTGACAAACTGATTTCTTTATTATTTCTTGTGATCTCCTGAATGATGTTTTTCATTTTTTTTCGCCAGATTTCTTATCTTATTTTTTTTTAGAGTGATCTACTTTTTTATTTCTTTTTTTATTAAGATCTCCTGATTTTTTTTTTGTTTTTACTTTATAGTGAACTCCATATTATTTTTTGTCGTTTGGGTGTCCACAACACCATTATTATCTTGTTTTTTTTTTAACCTCAAAGAGGTTGGTTGGTGTTGGTGTCCCTTGTTAATTTGACATTGTATTTTTGAAATGTACCTGCCTACTCACAAACAAATGGTCCTTTTTGAACTAAAACACGTAGCCAAGTATTTGTTAAAAAAAAAAAATAGTAATTTATTAGGGGTCATAACAAGCTAAAGAGGAAAGCAACGCTGGATAAACTGTTGAAATTGACGAAGCCTTTGTACCCCAGGGCAGACATCAATTATTTGACAGGCAAAATTGGTAGCTGAGGAGTCCATTTAATAGGGAGCACCATCCGATCCAGGACTCCGACAGATCGGGAGCAGCAGCAGATGACATAGATGTCCCCAGGCTGTGGTCTTACAACAGCCTGTATTTTTCGCCAGACCAGACCAGACCAGACCAGGCCATCACTCTCTTGACTTCCTACCACGGTTCCTTCCAGGCTGTGACTGTGGTGTTGGAGTTGTTGCAGGAGGTGGAGGAGGCGTATGGTCCAACTCACATACATGACTATTATTGGTGAGTTGGCCCTCACCCCCTTATTTAGGGCCTGAAATATGACCTCCTCACAGATGAGGCATTGGCCCTTCTCCATTTCTTGCATCTTACTGGCCGTCATACAGCCAAAGGCCTCCTTGACATTTGGAGTGGTTGTGAAGACCGCAGTAGCCTGCCAAATCAAACCAAGCGCTGACTCCTCCACGTTCCTCCCCTTCCTGTGATTCGGTCAGGCTACTGGGCACAGTCACCTCCTGGCTGCCACTTTCCTCCACTACCTCCTGGCTGCCAATTTTCCACGGCCTCCTCCTGGCTGAGACTTTCCTGTGTATGAAAATGGGACATAGTTTTAGTTTTTTGGTCATCAATCACACACAATTTAGAGCTCATGACTGCTGCAAATTGAATGTTAACAAAAAGAAAAGACTATCATACTGACCCCAGCATTTTTCATTCTTGTCCCAATCATTTTTGGCTACTACTGTCTAGTGATATGTAAACCACTTTGTTAAATCAGAAATTAGTGATCAATAATAGCATCTAGTTAACATCATTAAAATTTTGAACAGAAATATGTTGAACAATGCTATACCTGGCTCAAGCTGGGCTCCTCCACATCTTCTTCCTCGGTGGAAGACCCAGGTTGTACGTCGGAAGCCTCATCTGAGGTGGAAGGAAGAGTGGAAGGAAGTGTAGATAGTGATGGCCTGGGTTCACTCTGGTCTGACAAAAACCGCAGTCCCCCACAGTCTGGGGACATAAATGTAATTTGCTGCTGCTCCTGATCTAATGGAATCCTGGTCCTTTTTGCGCTCCCTATTATACGTGCTCCTCTGGCCACCAATTTTGCACTTCAAATAGGTGATGTCTGCCATGGGAATCACCGGCTTCACCAATTCCAGTTGATCCAGCGCTGCCTTCCTCTTTAGTTTGTTATAGAATTGGTGTTTCACTTGCCACAGACATAGCAGCTCTCTGTACTTATGAATGAAGTTGGGGAGGAAGTCATGGTCATTAAATTTATCAATTTTATCTGCAAGACACAACACAAGACAAACCCTAATGTCAGGCTAAACTCTTCTAATCTTGTCCCAATATAGGCCTCAATCTCTACAACCAGTATAAGCCACTAACCAAGTTAAAATGGTACCTTCGTTTGCACGATCGGCGCTTACGCTATTCCACCCTCCGCTCACAGATCGTACATACGACACACGCGTGTTATGCTTTATCTATACTCCGCCCCTGACCTTCTTTCTAGTATATTCCCCGCCCCTTCTCTTTCGGCGCAGTGGGAGAGCACATGGCGGAGAGACAACAGGTGCATGATAATATCAGCAACGAGGATGATGACAAAAGCCTGGAGCCACAAACGTCCCAATCCAGGAGGAGATTTAAGGCGTCAAATATGTCCTTTGTAGAGATGGTGAAGATGGTGGACATCTTGAAGAGGGCCGACTATGATGGGAAGTATGGACTGAACAGCAACCAAAATGTGAGTAATGCCAAGACTAAAGTTGTGAGTAGGGATGAGCTTCGAGTTCGAGTCGAACTCATGTTCGACTCGAACATTGGCTGTTCACAAGTTTGCCGAACAGCGAACAATTTGGGGTGTTCGCGGCAAATTTGAATGCCGCAGAACACCCTTTAAAAGTCTATGGGAGAAATCAAAAGTGCTAATTTTAAAGGCTTATATGCAAGTTATTGTCATAAAAAGTGTTTGGGGACCCGGGTCCTGCCCCAGGGGACATGGATCAATGCAAACAAAAGTTTTAAAAACGGCCGTATTTTCAGGAGCAGTGATTTTAATAATGCTTAAAGTCAAACAATAAAAGTGTAGTATTCCTTTAAATTTTGTACCTGGGGGTGTCTATAGTATGCCTGTAAAGGGGCGCATGTTTCCCGTTTTTAGAACAGTCTGACAGCAAAATGACATTTCGAAGGAAAAAACCCATTTAAAACTACTCGCGGCTATTGCATTGCCGACAATACACATAGAAGTTCATTGATAAAAACGGCATGGGAATTCCACAGGGGAACCCCGAACCAAAATTAAAAAAAAAAAAATGACGTGGGGGGGTCCCCCTAAATTCCATACCAGGCCCTTCAGGTCTGGTATGGATATTAAGGGGAACCCCGGCCAAAATTTTTTTTAAAAATGGCGTGGGGTTCCCCCTAAATTCCATACCAGACCCTTCAGACCCCCCATGCCATGGGTGCGGAGCGGCCCGAGGAGAAGAAGATAGAAGATGCCGCGGAGGAGATGCTGGACGAGAACGCCGGAGGAAGTACCAGAAGAACCAGAAGAAGATGAAGGAAGATAGAAGAAAGAAGAAGAATTTAAATAAAGGAATTGTCAAAAACTGTCTCTTGTCATTTTTAACATTTTTGACAGTTTTTTAGTGAAATGGTAGGGGTAAGTACCCCCTTACCATTTCACACAGGGGGGGGCGGGATCTGGGGGTCCCCTTGTTAAAGGGGGCTTCCAGATTCCGATAAGCCCCCCGCCCGCAGACCCCCACAACCACCGGCCAGGGTTGTGGGGATGAGGCCCTTGTCCTCATCAACATGGGGACAAGGTGGTTTGGGGGGCTACCCCAAAGCACCCTCCCAATGTTGAGGGCATGTGGCCTGGTACGGTTCAGGAGGGGGGGGCCGCACTCTCGTCCCCATCTCTTTTCCTGCGGCCTGCCAGGTTGCGTGCTTGGATAAGGGTCTGGTATGGATTTTTTGGGGGACCCCACGCCGTTTTTTTTTTTTTTTTTGGCGCGGGGTTCCCCTTAAAATCCATACCAGACCTGGTATGGAATTTAGGGGGAACCCCACGTCATTTTTTTTTATTTTGGCCGGGGTTCCCCTTAATATCCATACCAGACCTGAAGGGCCTGGTATGGAATTTAGGGGGACTCCCACGTCATTTTTTTTTTTTAATTTTGGTTCGGGGTTCCCCTGTGGGGAATTCTCATGCAGTTTTTATCAATGAACTTCTGTGTGTATTGTCGGCAATGCAATAGCCGCGAGTAGTTTTAAATGGGTTTTTTCCTTCAAAATGTCATTTTGCTGTCAGACTGTTCTAAACACGGGAAACATGCGCCCCTTTACAGGCATACTATAGACACCCCGCAGCTACGAAATTTAAAGGGATATTACACTTTTATTGTTTGACTTTAAACATTATTAAAATCACTGCTCCTGAAAAAACGGCAGTTTTTAAAACTTTTTTTTGCATTGATCCATGTCCCCTAGGGCAGGACCCAGGTCCCCAAACACTTTTTATGACAATAACTTGCTTATAAGCCTTTAAAATTAGCACTTTTGATTATTCATGTTCGTGTCCCATAGACTTTAACGGTGCTCGCGCGTTCGAACGAACTTTTTTCCTGTTCGCATGTTCTGGTGCGAACCGAACAGGGGGGTGTTCGGCTCATCCCTAGTTGTGAGAAGTCTGCAGAAGAATTTTGGGGTACGACGATCCATGGAGCAATTGAGGAAATGCTGGTCAGACCTCAAATTGGGGGAGCAGGATCAGTACAGAAGGATGAAGAGAGTGCTGCAAAAAAGTAACTATTTTGTCGTGTGTTCCAATTATTACTTGCATGCTGCTCCATGTGCTTTTCTTTACTGTTGTACATTTTAAAATGGCGTGGGGACAGTAATCGTCCTTAGTAAACATCGTTCATTAGATTGTCCGTAGTACACATCGTTCGTTCGACCATTAATACGATGTTTTTGGCAGATGCGGGTTAACTACATTTGTTCAGGCCTATTTGTATGAAAAGAAGTTTAGTACATTGTTGTCTATATGTGTTTGTAACTAGAGTGAAATGCAAACTTGATTCCGTGTAAGGAGAGGACACTCAGCAGCTTTTTACACATCTGGACGCAGGAGCACTAGTGTGGGACACCAGAACAACCTTTTTAGGGTGTCCCACGCAGGTGCTCCAGTGAATACTAGGTCTCTCCATATGTGAAACTTTAATAACAAAAAAGGTAAGTATTCCAGCTTTAGAAAGGGAAAAAAACATGTTTTCAGCTTGGAACTTGCCAAATCAGACAATTGTACGACACTTCCAAGCAATGTTTCATATTCCTATTTCTTGCCTCAAATATCTGTGTGCTAAGTATACCTTATTTTTTATTCACATGAGAAAAGACTTTGGGACATCTGAGGACATCAAGAACACCACACCTCCTAAAGAAGGGGAAATCCCCACACACCCTGAAGAAGATGTGGAGGGAGAGGTTCCGGAATTGGGCGAAATAGTGACCACAACAGGTCAGTGTCTGAGACCACAGCTTCAGGTAATAGATGTATGCATGCATATTTATAATACATGGTGTTTTTTTTTTTTTTTTTTTAGGTGATGTGGTGGATGTTGTGGAAGAAGAAACTCATTTCACCAGTGCAAGTGCACAGATCCTCTTCGGGGAGATCATGGTATAATCGGGATTTAAAGAAGATAAAGGAAAATATCAATGATGTTGAAAAAAGACTCAACATCATCATTGATGTTTTAGGCAGAATATAAAACACCCTAAAATTTTTACATTTTGTAATTATATTTTTTAATTTTAAAAAAGATTTTAAAGTAATTTGAAAGCCAAATTTTGAAGATGCACACAATGTGTCAACATGTGCTATCTGCCATCATGGGATATCAATGAACGCGTTTTGTGGGTGCAACCCCTTCCTTGCACTTAAAGTAGATGAGAGGAAGGGGTTGCACCCCCGAAACACGTCCATTGATCCCCCATATTGGGAGCACATGTTTACATTAGACATGGGATCAGGAGGGAAATCCACATTTTAACTCCCAATTTGTGTGCATCTTCAAAATTTGGCTTTTACAGTGGTGACATCACCCTATCTGATGAAGGCAAGATCAACACAGTTATGACATACTAATGTCACATATTGCCTTCAATTTATCCAAGTTGAACTTTGTAAGTTCCTGAGTTGTGTATGTTATGGTTTTAAACATGCCTGTTTAACCAAAAAAAGGATATTTCTACTGTCAAACATAAAAATGTTTCACACCAAAGATGTTGGTTTGTTAAAAAACCCTTTCTAACGCACATGTAAATGTGCTTTGAGTAAAATGTTTTATACTCAACAATGTGTGGCTTCTTCTTTCAATGCTCAATACCAGTTTTTGGAGTAAGTTGGTGTAGTTTATAGTGACAATGGGGGTATTTACTAAAGGCAAATCCACTTTCCACTACAAGTGCACTGCAAGTGCACTTGCAGTGCACTTGTAGTGCAAAGTGGATTTGCCTTTAGTAAATAACACCCACAGTGCTCTAAAATTTGCCCCAATCACACCACTTTAGGGACTCAAAGCAATTAATTAATGGAGCAAGCAGTAAATCAAATGAAATATGAGTTCAGTTTATACCAAAAAAAAATTATTTTAAAACCGTTTCACACATTGGGTGGCATATCAATAGCCCCCCTACCCGCAAAGTACTCAATATACTTCTGTCTAACTTCGTGGGCGCTTTGGGGGGGGGGGGGGGGGGGGCAAGCCAGGACAACCAGGTTCAAGTGTTGTCAGATTTGTATTTTGAAATCTGGCCTCAGCCCCAACTGAGGCTACATAGTTTGTTGCATTTTTTCTGAGATAATCGTGGAGAATGCAGCAGGCAAGTACAATATGGTTCAGTTTAAATTCTGCCATGTATATTGGTGTCAGAAATAGGCGGAACCGGCTGGCCATTATTCCGAATGCATTCTCCATGACTCTTCTGGCTCTGGCCAGCCGGTAGTTAAAAACCCTCTGCTCCGGGGTGAGGGTCCTCATGGGGAACGCCCGCATCAGGTAATCACCCAGCCCAAATGCTTCATCAGAGACAAACTCAAACGGAAGACTACCCACATTGTATTCCGTAGGTGGCAAGCCCAAGCTGCCATTCTGGAACCGTCTGTAGAACTCCGTCTGGGTGATGACTCCACCATCTGACATCCGGCCATTCTTCCCCTTGTCCACATACAAAAATTCGTATGTCGCCGACACCACCGCCAGCATCACAATACTATTAAACCCCTTATAGTTATAGTATGACCCAGAGTTGGGGGGGTGGGACGATGTGGACATGTTTCCCATCTATTGCCCCACCACAGTTAGGGAAGTCCTGCTGCTGGGCAAACTGGGAAGCCACAGTCTGCCATTCCTATGGGTTTGAAGGAAACTGTGGAGTCAAACAAGAAAAAAAAATTAGTACTTTTGCACATAACATTGCAAGCAGATTAGACACAAACATTCTTGGCCAACATAAGTATAACATTTATTGAAATGAGTATTTTAAGACAAAAGTATAAGATCCACTTATCAGATTCCTCACCCCCTCTGATGGCCCATTGTAAAAATTTTAGGGGGGGATGTTTTGGACAGGTAACCCTCTCCACTTCATTGAGAGCTGAATGCATAAATAATGTGTGTTACTTTGGCCAGCCCCTCCTTACTTACACTACTGGCAGCCCACTGGACAGGTAAGAAGTGTCATAATACAAAAATAGGAATACACACTGTACAAATCGAAGCACATTTTTACATTCTGCAATTACCTATCAAGATAATAGGAGAACAAAACTTTAAGCAGTACCATTTGAAAGTATTCAGGCAGGCCCTTGCACTACATGCTTTGGTATTCATCCATAAATCTGAACACAAAAGAGGTAGTTATAGTGTGTATGGGTTTGGCAAAGTCAGCAGATAGAGTATTGATATCGGCTGACTTAGCGGTTGTGGGGGAGGGAGGGTTCCGCATGAGTTTGGACCTCCCAAAAAAAAAGCCTCTTGCACTCTGCATGAATTTACAGTACCTGACCGCGAGATTGTGTTTCCAGCGCGATGCCATCGCGCTGGCTCTCGGCGACAGGGTACTGTGCATGTCGTGCTGGCTCACTCATCGCGAAAGGAAAACTTTTGAATCCTGAGGGGGGAACGTTGCGCCAAATTTTAAATGAAAAAAATGGGGTGGGTTAATGGGGTGGGTTCCCCCCCAGGGGCATACCAGGCCCTTAGGTCTGGTATGGATTGTAAGGGGAACCCCGTACGCCGAAAAATCGGTGTGGGGGTCCCCCCAAAATCCATACCAGACCCTTATCCGAGCACGCAGCCCGGCCGGCCAGGAAAGGGGGTGGGGACGAGCGAGCGCCCCCCCTGAGCCGTACCAGGCCGCATGCCCTCAACATGGGGGGGTGGGTGCCTTGGGGGAGGGGGGCGCCCTGCGGGCCCCCCACCTCAAAGCACCTTGTCCCCATGTTGATGAGGACAAGGGCTTCTTCCCGACAACCCTGGCCATTGGTTGTCGGGGTCTGCGGGCGGGGGGCTTATCGGAATCCGGGAGCCCCCTTTAATAAGGGGGCCCCAAGATCCCAGCCCCCCACCCTGTGTGAATGACTATGGGGTACATGGTACCCCTACCCATTCACCTAGGGAAAAGTGTCAATAAAAAAAAAAACACAGTACACAGCTTTTAAGAGTAATTTATTAGGCAGCTCCAGGGTCTTCTTTCGACTTCGGGGGGGTTTCTTCCGACTTCTCCCAGTGTTCCACCTCTTCTCCCAGGCCCCTCCGCTATCTTCTTCCAGCTTTTTTGCCAGCGAGGGGCCCGGTCTGCTGCCGCTGTCTTGCCGCTGCTGTCTTGCCGCTGCTGTCTTGCCACCGCTGTCTCGCCGCCGCTGTCTCGCCGCCGCTGTCTCGTCGCCGATGACACGTCGCTTCTTCTCTTCTTCTCTTCTTCCAATGTTGACACGACCCTCTCTCCAGCTGGAATGCTTTGTGCGAGCTGCGGAGCCATTTATATAGGCGGTGACCCCGCCTCCTTGTGACGTCATGGTCCCAGCATGCGCAGGGACTCTGGCGTCATAAGGGGGCGTGACCCCAGAGGGCCTGGTATGCCCTAAGGGCCTGGTACCTAAGGGCCTGGTATGCCCCTGGGGGGAAACCCACGCCGTTTTTTTCATTTAAAATTTGGCGCGGCGTTCCCCCTCAGGATTCATACCAGATAGCTGTCAGCACTGCCTGTCACTCATCGGGAAAGGAAAACAAAGTTTTCCTTTCCCGATGAGTGAGCCATCTCGGCGCTGGCTCCCGCGACGGGGCTCGCAGGTGTCAAATCTTTTCTCGGCGAGATTGACACAATATCACGGTCACCTACTGTAAGGACAAAAATAACATTTAAACACATTTTAGGGGGTGTTTAGGGTAAGCACTACAATAGAGCTGACAAAATACATTGTTAAGTGACTAGGCTAGGTGTGTAAGGGCCCAGGATAGCATGCTGGGGAGGTTAGTGAAGGCAAATATGCATGAAGGACAAAAAAGGAGCATTAAAAGCTTCCAGCATGCATGAGGATAAAGAGGACATTCACTGCATATTATAATCATGGTAATTAGGAAATAATGAAATAAATACAATACATTAGCAAACATTAAATACATAGAATGTGATGTTAAAGGATAAAATTTACCTTAATACAGTCGTTCTGCGGGACCTGAATGAAAGCAGAACAGGTCTCTGGAATAATGATTCCCAGAGCCTGGGGGGAGATGCCTGTCGAGAACTTGATGTCCTGCAGACTTCTCCCCGTCGCCAAGTACCGCAAGGTGGCGACGAGCCTCTGCTTGGAAGTGATGGCTTGCTGCATGCAGGTGTCCTGCTTGTTAATATAAGGGGACAGCAAAGCCAACAGACAGTGAAAAACAGGGTCTGTCATCTGGAGATAATTCCTGAAATCATCAGGATTTATTCTCCCGGATCTCCCGCAACAAAGGCATGTGACAGAATTGGTCACACTGGAGCAACCAAATCTTTGTCCATGAACTCCTCCTGTTCCTGTTCATGGACTGGATTTGGGTCAAAGAAAGAACTCCAACACCAAGCCCCTGCACAGCACGAACTCCACGTTGAGTACGTACCCACAACATGGCTCGGTCGGCTGGTCAGAACGAACTAACAGAATGCACTGAAAATCAGAAAGGCCTGAGAAGAACGATCTGAAAATCAGAAACAAACGACAGGAACGCACTGCAAAACAGATACGAACTGACAACCCGCACTGAAGAACAGATTCAAACCCACAAGCACAAACTGAAGAGCAGTAACGAACTAACATGAGGCTGAAAAGCGCGAATCGTCTCTCACAAAACTTCTACTAACACGAGATTAGCAGAAGGAGCCCGAAGGGTGGCGCACTTGGTATTGAACTTCCTTTTTATAGTGCCATCGTATGTGTTGTACATCAGCGCGTTCTTGGCGATTGGAATTTCCGACAAAATTTGTGTGACCGTGTTTATGCAAGACAAGTTTGACCCAACATCCATTGGAAAAAAATCCACTGTTTTGTTGTCGGAATGTCCGATTGTGTGTACAGGGCTTAAGCACCCATACTGCTGCTAATGGCAGATTAATCTGTCAGTATTTCCAGAATATGAAAGCTCATACTTGGCATATTTACTAAGTAACTTTGGGATTAATATGACATACCAGTGAGGCAGGACACGCAACAGACAAGTCCTTTCTTTTGAAATGGCTATGGTATATCTATAGTTCAACACATTACAAAACACTAATAAGGAACACAAAATGAGTTTGAACACCCTGCGGTGAGAATGCTATATGTATTTTATTTTAGATGACACAGGTGTCAAGTTTAGATAGTTTAAAGTATCATGGAAAGAAGACGCAGAACTGGTAATTCAGCTGTGTAACATAAACAATACTGTTGATATGGGTGGCTGTCAGATCCGCTCTGATAAGGGCATCTTGTACTACATTGACCTTCACGCTTCCTTAAACTTGAAGCATGTACTTTCGGACTGTTTATGACATTTTATGAGGGAACAGATGAGAAGGACAAGAAAACTGACAAAAAGAAAAATATGTTTCCTATATACAACAGAAATGGCAAAAACAGACCTCACATAGGGATAAAAAGAGTTTTCTTTACTTACCATCTTGTGGTCAGTCTGAAAACTGACTCCCCTCCTATTGTTGGGGGGCTTTTATCTTTTTTTTTTTTTTTTTTTTTTTTTTTTTTAGCATTCTAATTTGGGTATTTTTCTCTCTTTCTATTTTCAATTTAAATGTTTTTCATTGGCAGCCCTAAAAGTGCTGAATGTCCCCAGTTTTGTACAAAGGAAGGTTTGCTGCCAATAGTGACCAGTCACATTCCTTTTTCATTTTGCCAAATAATCAAAGACAAAACTTGATTAGTCACTTTTAGGAAGCAAATCCACTTTTGTTCCCCCAATTTCTTTTCCCCAGTGTTGTCCAGAAAAAAAAGGTCATCGAACCCAAGACAGGCACAGAAAGTCTCTGTTATATTTGTGAATGTGTAGAAAAGTGGCGCCCACTGTTGATTCACAAGGCATTGGCGGCACATGGAGCCAGGAGATCTGGCTGAGCTGTACAGTATAGAGCACATGGCATCACTACAAGATCTGTCCATGGGTGGAGCCATTTAGGGCTCATTCAGACAGGCTCTGGCACCAATCATGCATGCAGGAACCATTTTTTTTTCACATCTGCATTTGCCCTGAGCTATGGGCAAGTAGCCTATAGAAGTGGATACAGGATACAGCTGCATATCAAAACTTGACAGGTATGCAGGAGCTGATGCACAAACCCGACCGCACATTGTCTGAATTCAGTTCCATGCACCAGCTCTTGCACGCCTTTCCTATTTTGACATGTGACTGCATCTGTGCATCTGCTGCACTTGCATCCACTTCTATAGGCTGCTTGCATGCAGCTTGGGGCAAATGCAGATGCGAAAAAAGACTTTTGCACAGCCTGCATTCAAATAAACCTTTATACTGAAAGGTGACATCTGAATGTGAGTCACTACTCTCTCTCTCTCTCTCTCTCTCCATATATACAGTTGTGCTTAAAAGTATACATACCCTGGCAGAATTTATGATTTCTTGGCCATTTTTCAGAGAATATGAATGATAACACTGAAGCCATTTATTATCAACCAACTGTGTTTACTCTTTTTAAATCATAAGCACAACAGAAACTACCCAAATGACCCTGATCAAAAGTTTGCACACCCCAGTTCTTAATACCGTGTATTGCCCCTTTTAACATCAATGACAGCTTGAAGTCTTTTGTGGTATTTGTAGATGAGGCTCTTTATCTTCTCAGATGGTAAAGCTGTCCATTCCTCTTGGCAAAAAGCCTCCAGTTCCTGGAAATTCTTGGACTGTCTTGCATGAACTGCACGTTTGAGATCTCCCCAGAGTGGCTCAATGATATTGGGGTCAGGAAACTGGGATGGCCACTCCAAAACCTTCAATTTATTCTGCTATAGCCAATGACAGGTCGACTTGACCTTGTGTTTTGGTTTATTGTCATGTTGGAATGTCCAAGTACGTCCCATGTGCAGCAAATGTTCCTCCGGTATTTTTTAATAACATATTGCATTCATCTTGCTATCAATTTTGACCAAATTCCCTGTGCCTTTGTAGCTTACACATCCCCAAAACATCAGTGATCCACCTCCGTGTTTCACAGTAGGAATGTTGTACCTTTCATCATAGGACTTGTTGACTCCTCTCCAAATGTAATGTTTATGGTTGTGGCCAAAAAGCTCAATTTTGGTCTTATCACTCCAAATGACTGTGCCAGAAGGTTTGAGGCCTATCATTGTGCTGTTTGGCGTATTTTAAGCGGGATACTTTGTGGAATTTGTGTAGTAATGGCTTTCTTCTGGCACCTCGACCATGCAGCCCATCTTTCTTCAAGTGCCTCCTTATTGTGCATCTTGAAACAACCACACCACATGTTTTTAGAGAGTCCTGTATTTCACCCGAAGTTATTTGTGGGTTTTTCTTTGCATCATGAACAATTTTCCTGGCAGTTGTGGCTAAAATTTTAGTTGGTCTAGCTGACCGTGGTTTGGGTTCAACAGAACTCCTCATTTTCCACTTCCTGATTAGAGTTTGAACACTGCTGATTGGCATTCTCAATTCCTTGGGTATCTTTTTATATACCTTTCCTGTTTTTATACAGTTCAACTACTTTTTCCAGCAGATCCTTTGTCAATCCTTTTGCTTTCCCCATGACTCAGAATCCAGAAACATCATTGCAGCACTGGATGAAAGATGCAAGGGTCTGTCAGGAGTCCAGAAACTCATTGACCTTTTATACACACACACTAATTACAAGCAAACAGATCACAGGTGAAGATGGTTATCTTTTATAGCCATTCAAACCCCTTTGTGTCAACTTGTGTGCATGTTATCAGACCAAAATCAACAGGGTATGTAAACTTTTGATCAGGGTCATTTGGGTAGTTTCTGTTGTGCTCAGGGGCGTTGCTATGTGGCAAAAAGACCAGGGGCTTCAGCCTGAAGTCCAAGGCTGGCACGGCGGGGGGGGGGCTTCTAGTGGCGCTGGGTTTTTTTGGTTGGGCGGAGGGGTTGTGTGGCGGGGGGGTAGGCTGACTTGCTGGTTGCTGCCTGGCTTACCAGTGCCCATCAATGCTAACCACTAAACTGACCTACCTACCTGACATACACTGACCTACCTGACACACACACTGACCTACCTGACATACACACACTGACCTACCTACCTGACATACACTGACCTACATACACTGACCTACCTGACATACACTGACCTACCTGACCCACACTGACCTACATACACTGACCTACCTGACATACACTGACCTACAAACACTGACCTACCTGACATGAACTGACCTACCTGACATACACTGACCTACATACCCTGATCTACCTGACCCACCTGACCCACACTGACCTACCTGACATACACTGACCTACCTGATACACACTGACCTACCTGACCCACACTGACCTACATACACTGAATTACCTGACCCACACTGACCTACCTGACATACACTGACCTACACACACTGACCTACCTGACATACACTGACCCACACTGACCTACCTGACCCACACTGACCTACATACACTGACCTACCTGACCCACACTGACCTACCTGACCCACACTGACCTACCTGACCTACCTGACATACACTGACCTACCTGACCCACACTGACCTACCTGACCCACACTGACCTACATACACTGAATTACCTGACCCACACTGACCTACCTGACATACACTGACCTACACTGACCTACCTGACCCACACTGACCTACCTGACCCACACTGACCTACACTGACCTACATACACTGACCCACCCACACTGACCTACCTGACCCATACTGACCTACACTGACCTACACACACTGACCTACCTGACATACACTGACCTACATACACTGACCTACCTGACATACACTGACCTACCTGACCCACACTGACCTACCTGACTCACACTGACCTACATACACTGACCCACCCACACTGACCTACCTGACCCACACTGACCTACCTGACATAAACTGACCTACATGCACTGACCTACCTGACACACACTGACCTACTGACCCACAATGACCTATCTGACATACATTGACCTACCTGACCCACTGACCTACATACACTGACCCACACACACTGACCTACCTGACCCACACTGACCTACCTGACCCACACTGACCTACCTGACATACACTGACCTACCTGACATACACTGACCTACCTGACCCACACTGACCTACCTGACTCACACTGACTCACACTGACCTACATACACTGACATATCTGATATACATACACTGACCTGGTACCTGCCATACACACACTGACTGACCTACCTGAGCAGAAGGATACAGACTTCATGTGTCCAGGTCCTGCAGCAGCAGCTCAGCCGTGGTGCTGGTGTGTGAGGCAGCCAGAGGAGAGGAGGAGAGCCGCCCGCCCGACCGCCGATCGATGTTGCACGGCGGCCGAATTGTAACTCCCGCCTTCTTCCTCTTCCAGTCACAGCGCGCTGGGAGAGGACTGATAGGTGGAGTGCAGGCTCTGAGAGGCACTGGGGATGCTGCTCAGGATGGCGGTGTCTTCTCTCTCTCCCTCCTGGGCTCTTCCCAGCTGCCCAGGTATCCCCATCCCTGCTGCTCTGCACTCCACCGGAAGGACGCTCCAGTCCAGAAATGGCAGGCCCCATGTGCACTAGCGCGGAGGAGGAGGAAGTGCAATCCTCCTCCGCTTTGAATGCTGGGCAGTGTGGGCACAGTGGGCAGTGATGTCACTGGTTGCTAGCCGCTAGGCAGCTATAGCAACCAGTGACCAACAGTAGAGTCAGGCAGGGCGGATCTGGAGCTGGAGCCGGAGCCAGCACTACCACGGCTCAGTCCGCCCCTGTCCCCTGCATTCTAGGACTGGGACAAGAGACTCAGGGCTATTAGCCCCAGGCTCGGGACTGTAGCCTCAATAGCCACCCCCTGGCGACGCCTCTGGTTGTGCTTATGATTTAAAAAGAGTAAACACAGTTGATTGATAATAAATGGCTTCAGCCAAACACTAACCATGAGTGAAAGAAATGTTTTATCATTGATATTCTCTGAAAAATGGCCAGGAAATCATAAATCCTGCCTGTAAATAAAATGCTTTAGAAATAGAAGTGTTAATAATTTATTTTTTATCAATTAACAAAATGGAAAGTAAATAAACAAAAGATAAATCCAACTCAAATCAATATTTGGTGTGACCATCCCTTTGCCTTCAAAACAGCATCAAGTTTTCATGTACACTTACACACAGTTTTTGAAGGAACTTGGCAGGTAGGTTGTTCCAAACATCTTGAAGAACTAACCACAGATCTTCTGTGGATGTAGGCTGCCTTAAATCCTTTGGTTTCTTCATGTAATCCCCGACAGACTAAATGATGTTGAGAAACCATCACTTCCAGGACTCCTTGCTCTTCTTTACCCTGAAGGTAGTTCTTAATGACATTGGCTGTATGTTTGAGGTTGTCCTGCTGCAGAATAAATTTAGGGCCAATCACACGTCTCCCTGTTGGTGTGGCATGATGAATATGTATCTGCCTGTATTTCTCAGCATTGAAGTCACCAATGAGTATCAAGCAAGCAACAGTGAAGCATAGTGGAGGTTCCTTGCAAGTTTGGGCTTCATTTCTTCGGAGTTGGTGATTTAGTCAGGATCAGTGGTGTCCTCAATGCTGGGAAATACAAGCAGATACTTATCCATCATGCAATACCATCAATGAGGCATGTGATAACATTGGTGGCCAGTGTACCTTGTTATATTGGTGGTCAGTGTGCCTTGCACAGATTGTATAGAGTGTGCAGCATAGTTCAGGCAGTCAGGACTCCCAAGGCACCCCACAATCAATGCGGTACATGTATCCAGTGTGCTCGACGCTAGTTATACCCCTGGCAGGATGCCAACACCTCTAGAACACAAGTTGAAAGAAAAAATGTTCTCTGAAGAAGGGCAGATGCGACATTATTATGAGAAAGACATAGACTGGATTACAGCCTGACCCTTAGCTTTGTTTTAAAAGATGCCTTAGAACTGTGTTACAGGAGCAGTTATTAACAGAAATTATCACATGATAATGGATAGCTCAGCACTTCTAGCTTGCAAAACACAGGGATAATAAGAGAAATCTGTTGATTCCCCCATCAATGCTAAACAGGAATCTCCCTGCCGGCATCCGTGGCTTTCAGAATACCTATGCAGTTACTGTATCTGGTTGGCTACAGTCACTGTTCAGTTGTCAGTTTTCTGCCCGGCTCCTTAGATTTTCAGATCAAAAGCTGGTGTTCTATCAGATCACCGTTACCCGTCAGATCATGTAACGGAAATGACGTTCTGACCAAAAAATACTTACTGCGCATGCGCTATGCGTTCCAACATGCTATGCATTCCAAACACTTCATGATCTGATGGGTAGCAGTAATCTGAACACACATGCATACATTTTACTACACCCAGCTACATCTTGAATTTCAGAGTAATGCCCTGTACACACGGTTGGATTTTCCGACGGAAAATGTGTGGTCGGAGTGTGTTGTCGGAAATTGCGACCGTGTGTGGGCTCCATCGGATTTTCTGACACACAAAGTTTGAGAGCAGGCTATAAAATTTTCCGACAACAAAATCCGATCGCGTCAATTCCGACCGTGTGTGGACAATTCCGACGCACAAAGTGCCACGCATGCTCAGAAGAAATTCCGAGATGGAACAGCTCGATCTGGTAAAATGTTTAGTGATTAGTGTTCGGAATGGATATAGCACTTTCGTCAGGCTGCAATGTTTAAAATTGTTTAATGCAGCGCACTCTCTTCTTCTTTATAATGCTAGAAGAATTAAGTAGTTTTGCTGCTCATATTCACACAGAGTTCTCACAAACTTCTTTCTTTATTATTTATCGTGATTTCATCAATATATTTTGATTTGTCACATCTGACAAAAAAGATATATGTTTTTTTTTTTTTTTTGGTTTGTATTGTTTTCAAGCCTGATCGTGTTTTTATTTTTTATGTTTTTTTTATTTTACATCCTGAATGTCTCTTGTTAATTTCACATTGTATATTTGAAATGTACCTGCCTCCTCACAAACAAACTGTCCTTTTTGAAGGAAAACACACATAGGCGAGTATAATTGAAACGAAAATTCCTTTATTAAGGGATCAGAACCAAACAAAGAGGGAGGCAACGCTGGAGAAACAGCAGAAATTGGCGAAGTCTTTGGCCCCCAGGGCACACATCAATTATTAAATTGGTAGCCTGAGGAGTCCATATCTAAGGGAGTGCAGTCTGGTCCAGAAGTCCAAGAGATCCTGAACAGCAGCAGATGACATCTATGTCCCCAGGCTGTGGTCATACAAGAGCCTGCATCTTTTGTCAGACCAGACTGATCCCAGGTCATCACTCTCTGGTCTTCCTTCCACGCTTCCTTCCACGCTGTGGCTCTGGTGGTGGAGTTGTGGCAGGAGGAGGAGGAGGATGGTCCAACTCACACAGGTGGGTTTTGTGTGTGATTTCGCCCCTCACCCCCTTAGTTAGTTGTTTTGTAAAGAAGGTCCTCACACATGAGGCGTTGGCCCTCGTGCATGCCCTGCAGTTTGGTGGCAGCCATGCAGGCAAAGGCTTCTTCAGGAGTGGAGGGACACAGAAGCCTCCTGAATCAGCCTGAGTGCTGAATCCTGCACATTACTCCCCTTCCTGGGTCTTTTGGTTGGAAGGCGGAGGGGAAGAACCTTCTCCTGGCTGACAATTAGCCCCGCCGCCTCCTGGCTGCCACTTACCCCCGCCTCCTCCTGGCTGCCACATTCCACAGCCTCCTCCTGTGTGCCACATTCCAGAGCCTCGTCCTGGCTTAGGTCTTCCTGTGTATGAAAAAGAGACATCGTTTTAGTTTTTTATTCACCAATCACACACAATTTTCACCTCATGATTGTTGCAAATGTTAATAAATATAACAGATTATCATTCTGAGTCCAGCATTTTTCATTCTTACCCCAATTTTTTGTGCCCAATACTGAGAAATTCCCTGACTCCAGTCTGGTCTGACAGAAATCGCAGTATCTCATAGTTCCACAGCCTGGGGACATAAATGTCATCTGCTGCAGCTCCTGATCTCTGGGAATCCATGACCTTCTTGCACTCCCTAAGATAAGTGCTCCTCAGGCCACCAATTTTGGCTTTTAAATAGGGTATGGTTGCCATGGGGACCACCGGCTACACCAACTCCAGCAGTTTCTCCAGCGCTGCCTGCCTCTTTTGTTTATTGTTGTATTGGGGGTGTTTCACCTGCCACAGACAGGGCAGCTCCCTGTACTTGTCTATGAACAGGGGGAGGAAGTTGTGGTCATTGAAGCCATCCATTTTATCTGCAAGACACAACACAAGACAAACCCTAATATCAGTCCAAACTTTCCTAATCTTGTTACAATATAGGCCTCAATCTAGAAGCAGTATAGGCCCAAGTTTAGATCTTACCTTCTTTATCACGATCGGCGCCTCCGATACTCCTTCCTCCGCTCACAGATCATACGTACTACGCACGCGTGTTACGCTTTATACACACTGCGCATGCGGGAAACTCCGCCTGCCCCTGACGTTCTTTCTAGTCTATTCCCTGCCCCTTCTCATTCAGCGCAGTGGGGGAAGAGCACATGGCGGAGACACAGCAGGTGCGTGCTAATTACAGCAATGAGGAGGAGGAAAGCCTGGAGCCAGAAACATCCCGATCCCGGAAGAGACGTTTTAAGGCCTCAAATATGTCCTTTGGGGAGATGTTGGAGATGGTCGACATACTGAAGAGGGCCGACTATGATGGGAAGTATGGACCTTACCCCAACCCCAATGTCAGAAAGGCCAAGATCATGACAAAAGTAGTCAAAAGTCTGCAGAAGAATTTCAGGGTACGACGATCCAAGGATCAGCTCAGGAAGTGGTGGTCGGACCTCAAAATCAGGGAGCACGAGCAGTACAGAAGGATCAGGAGAGTGTTGCAAAAAAGTAAGTAGTTGTCCTGTGTTCCTATTCTTTATTTATATTACGTTCGTGCTGCTCCATGTGCTTTTCTTTACTGTTTTACAGTTTAAAATGGCAACTTTCATGTTCATGGGCACATTGTTCGTTCGTATGAAACATTCTTCGTTCAGCATAGAAAACACAATTGTTTTGGCCATATGCATTTGAATACATTTTTTCTAGCCTACTTCTCTCAAACTAATTTTGGAGTCTAGATGTGAGTCTAGATGTGTTTGTAACTAGAATGTAATGCAAACTAGATTCTGTGTAAGGAGAGGACACTCAGCAGCTGTTTACACAATTGGACGCTGGAGCACTAGTGTGGGACACCAGAACACCCTTTTTATTAGGGGCCCCACACAGGTGCTTCAGTGTATACTATAGGGGTGTCTCCATCTGTGAAACTTGTACAAAACAGGTAAGTATTCACAAAGGGAAAAAATATTTCTTCATCTTGGAACTCTGCCAAAACAGACAATTGTACCCCACTTCCAAGCAATGTTTCATATTCCTATTTCTGCCATGAAACATCTGTGTGCTAAGTATACCTATTTTTTTTTACATAGGGGAGAAAAGACTCAGAGGACACCACTCAGCAGAAGAGACAACAGACCCCCCACCTCATGAAAAAGCTGAAATCCCCCAAAGCCAAGCAGAGGAGGAGGAGGAAGGAGACGTGGTGGAAATAGTCACCACAACAGGTGAGTGTCGGCGACCACAGGCTCAGGTAAGAGATTGATGCCAGCAGATTTATAATACATGGTGTGTTTTTGTTTTTATATTTTTAGGTGATTGTGATGTTGTGGATCCAGGCCGTTTCACCAGTGAGAGTGCCCAGATCCTGATCGGGGAGATCATGGGGTGTAATAGGGACTTGGAAAACATCCAGAAAAACATCAATGATGTTAAAAACAAAATGAAGAACATCATTGATGTTTTAGGGAGAGTTTAAAACACCTCCAAATCCCTTCCTTTTTTGTAGTATTTGTAACGTAAAAATTTTTCTCATTTTTTGCCATTTTATAGAAAAGCCAAATTTTGAAGATGCACACAGTGTATCAACATGTGCTATCTGCCATCACAGGAGATCAATGTAGGCGTTTTGGGGGTGCAACCCCTTCCTCAATAATAAAGTAGCTGAGAGGAAGGGGTTGCACCCCAAAACACGTCCCTTGATCCCCCGTGATGGCAGCTAGCACATGTTGACATTCGGCAATTTGTGTGCATCTTCAAAATTTGGCTTTTCCAGGGGTGACTTTACCCCATCTGAACGCAATATCAAACACAGTTTATAAATACTCATGTCTGATATTGCCTTCAATTTCTACAAAAGTTGAACTTTGTAACTTCCAGATTTGTGTATTTCTTGTTTGTTTGAGAAACATGCTTGTTTTACCTTAAATGGACATTTCAATATTTATTAATGTGACCGAAAAAATTGTTATACAACAAACATGTTCGTTTGTTTTAAAAACCTTTTAGAAATGCACATGTGATTGTGCTGGTAATAAAAAGATTGATACTCAAGAATGTGTGGATTACTGTTTCAATGCTCCTAAAATTTTGTTAAGGTAAAATTGGTGTTTTCAGTGACAATGGGGGTTATTTCCTAAAGGCAAATCCACTTTGCACTACAAGTGCAGTTTCAGTGCAGGCTCAAGTGCACTTGTAGTGCAAAGTGTATTTTCCTTTAGTAAATAACACCCAACATTGTTTTTTTAAGGTTACACAATCACAACATTTTCAGGACTACCCACATTTCAGTCAGGGTCAGCTAAAAGAAACACAAGCAGTAAATGTCACCAAAGATTTTAGTAGTTAAAATGATTTTTTTATTTTCAAAATGTATCAGACGTTGTCTGGCATATTGATGGCCCCCCTACCCGCAAAGTAATCAAGGTATCTAAGACGGACCCCACGGGCACTCAGTGGGTGCAAGCCAGGACAGCCACTTTCAAGCGCCGTCAGGGTTGGATCATTTACTTGAATTCCGGCCTCAGGCCCAACTGAGGCAGCATAGTTGGTAGAATTTCGCCTTAAAAAGTTGTGGAGAACACAGCACGCCAGGATGATATGATTCAGTTTATACTCCGCCATGTGTATGGGTGTAAGAAATAGGCGGAACCGGCTGGCCATGATTCCAAATGTGTTCTCCACCACTCTTCTGGCTCTGGCCAGCCGGTAATTAAAAACCCTCTGGTCCGGGGTGAGGGTCCTCATCGGGAATGGCGGCATAAGATGGTCCCCCAGTGCAAATGCTTCATCAGCAACGAAAACAAATGGGAGTCCTTCCACATTGTCTTCTGGAGGTGGCAAGTCCAAGCTGCCATTCTGGAGATGCCTGTAGAACTCTGTCTGGACGATGACTCGAGCATCGGACATCCGGCCATTCTTCCCCTCGTCCACATAGAGGAACTCATAAGTAGCCGACACCACTGCCAACATCACAATACTATTGAACCCCTTATAATTATAATAGTATGACCCCGAGTTGGGTGGTGGGACGATGTGGACGTGTTTCCCATCAATTTCCCCTCCGCAGTTAGGAAAGTCCCACTGCTGGGCAAAGTGGGAGGCCACAGTCTGCCATTCCTGTGGGTTGGAAGGAAACTGAAGTCAAACAAGAAAAATAAATTAATAATTTTGCACATAAAAAGGGAAAGCAGATTAGACACAAACATTCTTGGCCAACATCAGTATAACATTTATTTTAGAGAGTATTTAAAGACAAAGGTATAAGGTCCACCTATCAGATTCCTCCCCCCCCCCCTCATGGGCCATTTGTAAAATGTTATGGGGGGGAGATGTTTTGGACAGGTAACCCTCTCCACTTCATTAAGAGATAAATGCCTAAATAATGTGTATTACTTTGGCCAGCCCCTCCTTACTTTACACTATTGGCAGCCCACTGGACAGGTAAGAAGTGTCATAATACAAAGATATAAATACCCACTGTACACATTTTAGCACATTTTTACATTCTGCTATTATCTATCAAGATAATAATAGGATACAAAAACTTTAAACAGTACCATTTGAAAGTATTCAGGCAGGCCCTTGCACTACATGCTTTGGGGATTTTCATCCATAAATCTGACCATAAAAGAGGTAGGTATAGTGTGTATGGGTTAGGCAAAGTCAGCAGATACAGGATTGTTATCAGCTGAGTTAGCAGTTGGGGGGAGGGAGGGTTCCAAATAATTTTGGGACACCAAAAAAAAAGCCTCTGGCACTCTGCCTGAATTTAAAGCACAAATCACATTTTTACACATTTTAGGGGGTGTTTGGGGTAAAGCGCTACTATGGAGCTGACAAAATACATTGTTAAGTGATTACACGAGGTGACTATAGGGCCAGGAGAGCATGCTGGGGAGGTAAGTGAAGGCAAATATGTATGAAGGACAAAAATTAAAAAAAAAACAAAACAGCATGCATGAGGACAAAGGGGACATTCACAGCATATTACAATCATGGTAATTAGGGAATGAGGAAAGAAATACAATACATTATCGAACAATAAATACAATAAAATGTGATGTTAAAGGATAAAAATCTTACCTTAATATACTCCTTCTGCAGGACCTGAATGATGGCAGAACAGGTCTCTGGGATAATGATCCCCAGAGCCTGGGGGGAGATGCCTGTCGAGAACTTGAGGTCCTGCAGGCTTCTCCCCCGTCGCCAAGTACCACAGGGTGGCGATTAGCTTCTGCTCCGGAGTGATGGCTTGCCTCATGCAGGTATCCTGCCTGCTAATATAAGAGGTCAGCAAATCCAACAAACGGTGAAATACGGGGTCCGTCATCCTGAGAAAGTTCCTGAAATCATCAGGATTATTCTCACGGATCTCACGGAGCAAAGGCATGTGACAGAACTGGTCACGCTGGAGCAACCAATTTTTGGTCCATGAACTCCTTCCTACCCTGTTCATGGACTGGACTTGTGTCAAGGTGAGGACCCCAACACCAAGCCCCTGCACAGCACGAACTCTACGAGGAGTATGTATACACAACATGGCTAGAAAACGGTCGGCTGCTCAGAACGAAGTAACAGAATGCACTGAAGAACAGCAAGGCCTGTGAAGAGTGACCTGAAAATCAGTAACGAACGAACACAACAACGACAAGTCAATTGTACTCACTGCACGCACTGAAGACCAGATACAGACCCACAAGCACAAACTGAACAGCAGAAAACGATCTGAAAACCACGAGTCTGAAAAAGCGCGAATTGTCTCTCACCAAACTTTTACTAACACGAGATTAGCAAAAGGAGCCCATAGGGTGCCGCGTTTGGTTCGGAACTACCCTTTTCTAGTCTCGTTGTATGTGGTGTACGTGACCGCGTTCTTGGCGATCGGAAATTCCGACAACTTTGTGCGACCGTGTGTACACAAAACAAGTTTGAGCCAACATCCATCGGAAAAAATCCATGGATTTTGTTGTCGGAATGTCCGATCAATGTCCGACTGTGTGTACAGGGCATAAGTTTAGCAATAAAGTAAGTGTATATAAATAAATATAGTATATTGATATCTGTGATGCTGTTTCGATGTTTACTTTTGAAAGCCTAAAGGTTTAGTGCTGAACAGTGCAGGGTGTACCAAAATGGCCTTCACCACCTTCCTACTGCTGGCATCCAGCTCCTTTCAAAATGTAACATCAAAACAGCATCACAGATCTCAATATACTATATTTATTTATATACGCTCACGTTATAGCTAAAATTACTCTGAAATTCAAGACGTAGCTGGGTGTAGTAACATGTCCGCATGGGTGTTCTATCAGATTACCGTTACCCGTCAGATTATGAAGTGTTTGGAATGCACTGCGCAGTGAAACATATGTTGGAATGCATAGCTCATGCGCAGTAAGTATTTTTTGGTCGGAACGTCACTTTCGTTACACGATCTGATGGGTAGCGGTAATCTGATAGAACACAGGTGATAGAAGGATTATATCTCGCCTGGTTCAGCAGGGTTGAAGGAAGGATAATTGCATAATTTATGGGCTGCTAAAGGATGTTGGGTAGAGTGGTACCGCCAGGGCCTCCCACAGTTTGAATTTTAGCAAATTCATCAGGAACAGGGTGATCTTTGCTTTGTGTAAGGCCAGCTTAAGTGTAGATCATAAGTGTTCTTAGAGCTGAGCTCCAGGCAAACAAGAAGTACATTACTGAAATGGATGTGCACGGTTGCATAAAAATAACCCAAGAAACCTTGTTTTCATTTTTAAATGCAAGACATAATAAAAATGTGTGTTCAGTCTATAAAAAGTGTTGCACTTGCATAATGTATAAACATGCATGTTCGGCTAGAAGACTCATGCTTTTGTAAAGGTTTTTCTAAAGAAAGCTCTTCAACAATCTGCCATCTAATGTATATATTTAGCTTATTTTTTTTTTTAAATCAGATGTATATCCCCAAAATGGTGTTACTAATATAAACCTCAAGAGGACAGTTGTTTGCTATAAGGCTAATGACTGTTATAGGACAATATCAATAGAATAATTATAGTCATTTGTATATCCCTTGTTACATCCTGTGTTTATTTCATGCTTTCAGTGCCTCTGTTTATACCAAAGTGACAAATCTAATGTATTCAAATTAAAGTAGATTTAAAACCTAAATGGATTAAATTTAAAGTGTTACTAAACCCACAACAGTAAAATCAGTCTGTATATGCACTAAAGCATGCTTGTTATACTCACTGTGGAACCTAAAGGGTTAATCCTCTGCACTGTGTAAAAAGGCTGTTTAATCCTGTCCTCTTTGATCCTCCCCTTCTTCCACTGTCCCCTCATCTCCTTATAAAACAGAGCATTTGGAGTCACTCTGCACGTGTTCAGTTTGATGTGTATTGCTAGAGAGTTTTTTTCTTTTCCTTGGGAGGGTACATGTGATCATCACAGGGCCAATCAGTACTGTCCAGAAAGAGGGTCAGGGATCTTGCAGCTTCATAGAACAGTCAGAGTAGAATGAAAACTCCTCCTACAAGCTTTAAATAAAGAGGGGGAATTGGGACTTTGAATGAGGCTAATGGCTGGTTATGGTTTAAAAGATATGTGAACATGTTTATTAACATATAAATGTAAATACGTTACAGTGGTACATGTCATATAAAATGGTAATGTCATATGAAAAACCATGCATGAATGGCATGGACAGCATGAATATGCATCAATATATACATATAACAGCACACAATAATGCATAGTAATACTGTAAAAATGCATGCATAAACACATCATATTGGCAACAAATGGCAATATTGGATAAACTGAGTGTAGATTGTATTAGTAGAAATAAAAAGATGGTGATTCTAGATAATTGCTGTTAGAGCATAATGTTACATCCTGAAGGTCCGACGCGTTTCATGTAAAAACAATTCCTCAGGGGCGGATGCTACATAGTATATACAGCAGGTGTTCTAATGGCCGGCCCCCAGGAAGCACCCCCAAAGCACAGTTTGCCAATCTCCATGTTGTATAGAAGTGGTGAGCAGGAGTGATAACAGCCAGTGGGGTCTGGATACAAAAAAGATGGTCATTGTAGCCCAGGACACCACATGTTCAGCAGATTTATCACTGCCTACAAGCTTTAATCCGACACTGATAGAAGTCACAAGACTGCTATATACTGCTGATGAGAAATGGTATTTAGCAGTTTATATTTACTAAAATAATTAAATTTCCATGTTCTGTGTGTGGAAGGAGACCAGATATAGTGAATGCAGGGTCCTGGGTTTAGTAACACTTTAGGCTCAGGGAAGACCTAGATAGCCTGGGGAAAGTAAATACCAGCCTAAGCTGGCTACAGCCTAGCAACAACAATTTCTAAATTTAGGCTTGCCATACACAGCTCAAACTTTAGTCAATTTCTGTAATTCGGACAAAATTTAAGCTGTGGATGGCCCTGCCAAAACCACCTGGCTTGACACAGTTCAACGGAGAAATCAAAGGTGCCATATGGAATAAACGTTGACCAAACAGTGACTGCAGTCAATCAACTTCAGTCACTCATCAAGTTTTCCAACATCTGCAGGTGTTGACTGTCATAACACAATGGTAAGCACTGTTCTTATTCAAATGTGGCTTTATGCACTGACCTCCTTAGACCCAGTCCCAATCTGTCTCGGCACTATCCACAGGCAGCTTAAGGCACAGAAGTTGAATCCAGTTTCACTTCAGCTAACTGCAGTGTGGAGCATGTTTTTTCAGTGTTTTGAATCATAAGAAGACAGTTGGGTTTATTTACTAAAATGGGGGAGTGGAAAATCTGGTGCAGATCTACATAGAAACCAGTCAGCCTCCAGGTTTTATTGTCAATGCGTAATTATACAAGCTGAAGTAAGAAGCTGATCGGTTACCATGTACAGCGGCACCATATTTTACACTCTCCAGTTATAGTAAATAAACCCCAGTGACTTTTCTAAGCCCTGTATCTGCAAAGTACTAACATTGACCGAGAAAACATGGAAGAAACAGGGAGGATCTAACTAGGGCTGAGCTAATTAACACTAAACAGGAGGCGAGAACAGAGGGAGAAACCAAATCATATAAGTATACAAGGTATAGTCAATGGCATCCCTAGGGGGGGCCAGAGGGGGCCCTGACCCCCCCAACATTATGCTGTGCCCCACCATGTGCCCCCCCCCCCCAAAAAAAATATTATTTTTTTTACAAAAAGGCAATGTCTTTTTGTTTGCATTCATATCGGATGCGCCGCATCTTACTCGGGCCGCCGCTGGAGTAACACAGTCTCTATTGAGAGGGAGAGCGTCCCCAGTCAGCTCCTGCGGGTGATTCCACCCCCCTCCCTCTGCTCACTGACACTGCATAATGCAAGCGCTCACACAACCAGCCTGTAAATTCCAAGAGATGCCAGACCAGCGCTGTCAATAGCAGGGGCAGGACAGCAAGAGGAGGCTGGGGAACCCCACAGTGGCAGAACACCAGGGCCCGGTGGCAAGACAACCTTTGCAACCCCGATAGTTTTCCCACTGCTTTGGACCCTTATATTTTCTTGGTATGCTGGTGACATATATCTCTTGTTTTCTGCCACCCTGGGGGGCCCCAATACAGTAGGAAGGGAGCTCACTGCAGAACATGTGAAAGGGCTCGTTGTGGGATCGTGGTAAAGGGCCCCAGGATATATATATATATATATATATATATATATATATATTTTTTATATATATATATATATATATATATATATATATATAGTGGGGATGGAAAGTATTCAGACCCCCTTAAATTTTTCACTCTTTTAATATTGCAGGCATTTGCTAAAATCATTTAAGTTCATTTTCTCATTAATGTACACACAGCACCCATATTGACAGAAAAACACAGAATTGTTGAAATTTTTGCAGATTTATTAAAAAAGAAAAACTGAAATATCACATGGTCCTAAGTATTCAGACCCTTTGCTCAGTATTTAGTAGAAGCACCCTTTTGATCTAATACAGCCATGAGTCTTTTTGGGAAAGATGCAACAAGTTTTTCACACCTGGATTTGGGGATCCTCTGCCATTCCTCCTTGCAGATCCTCTCCAGTTCTGTCAGGTTGGATGGTAAACGTTGGTGGACAGCCATTTTTAGGTCTCTCCAAGGATGCTCAATTGGGTTTAAGTCAGGGCTCTGGCTGGGCCATTCAAGAACAGTCACTGAGTTGTTGTGAAGCCACTCCTTCATTATTTTAGCTGTGTGCTTAGGGTCATTGTCTTGTTGGAAGGTAAACCTTTGGCCCAGTCTGAGGTCCTGAGCACTCTGGAGAAGGTTTTCGTCCAGGATATCCCTGTACTTGGCCACATTCATCTTTCCCTCGACTGTAACCAGTCGTCCTGTCCCTGCAGCTGAAAAACACCCCCACAGCATGATGCTGCCACCACCATGCTTCACTGTTGGGACTGTATTGGACAGTTGATGAGCAGTGTCTGGTTTTCTCCACAAATACCGCTTAGAATTAAGGCCAAAGAGTTCTATCTTGGTCTCATCAGACCAAAGAATCTTATTTCTCACCATCTTGGAGTCCTGCAGGTGTTTTCTTGCAAACTCCATGCAGGCTTTCAAGTGTCTTGCACTGAGGAAAGGCTTCCGTCGAGCCACTCTGCCATTAAGCCCCGACTGGTGGAGGGCTGCAGTGATGATTGACTTTCTACAACTTTCTCCCATCTCTCCACTGCATCTCTGGAGCTCAGCCACAGTGATCTTTGGGTTCTTCTTTACCTCTCTCACCAAGGCTCTTCTCCCCTGATAGCTCAGTTTGGCCGGACAGCCAGCTCTAGGAAGGGTTCTGGTCATCCCAAACATCTTCCATTTAAGGATTATGGAGGCCACTGTGCTCTTAGGAACCTTAAGTGCAGCAGAATTTTTTTGTAACCTTGGCCAGATCTGTGCCTTGCCACAATTCTGTCTCTGAGCTCTTCAGGCAGTTCTTTTAAACCTCATGATTCTCATTTGCTCTGACATGCACTGTGAGCTGTATACGGTCTTATATAGACAGATGTGTGGCTTTCCTAATCAAGTCCAATCAGTATAATCAAACACAGCTAGACTCAAATGAAGGTGTAGAACCATCTCAAGGATGATCAGAAGAAATGGACAGCAACTGAGTTTAATATATGAGTGTCACAGCAAAGGATCTGAATACTTAGCACCATGTGATATTTCAGTTTTTCTTTTTTAATAAATCTGCAAAAATGTCACCAATTCTGTGTTTTTCTGTCAATATGGGGTGCTGTGTGTATATTCTGTGTGCTAGTATAGTGTATAGTGTATAGTCTGTGTGCTGACACTGTGGAGAGCAGACCTCTGTAAGCAGCTCCCTGAAGCAGCTATCAAATTTAAAATCACCATCAACGCCACCCCCCAAAAACAGGAACGGGCAACAACAACAAACTGGAGTAGATCCCAGAAGAAACTACACTCCGAACTCTTCAAAACCACATTATCAAACAAAATACTTCTGCTAAACTCAAACCTCTCAACGGAACAAACACTCAACTCCCTAAACAAGGTATTACTACAAACAGCAGACTCAGTGGCGCCAAAACGCAGAACACCTATCCGCAATAAAAACTCGAGATGGTTTAATGCCACGCTCACCCTACTCAAGCAAGAACGTAGAAGAGCTGAAAGAGCATGGAGAAGAAATCCCACCAAGGAAAACCGTACCAACTACAAAGAACTTACTGTGAAATACCACAAGGCAATCTTCAAAGCCAAAAAAGAACATTTCTCGGACACCATCTCAACTGCCCTAAACTGTCCGCGGGAACTTTTCAAATTAGTCACTCAGTCAATGAACCCGACCTGCTTAGAGCCACCCGGAAACAATACTCAAGAATTCTGCAATGAATTATCAGATTACTTCATTGACAAAATCGACAACATCCGGAAATCAATTCATCAGAAAAGAACAACCAACCTCACTCAACCAAAGCAAAAAGAGGATATCAACACGAACATCACACAACCACCAAATTTTTCTTTGTCCCCAATCACCACTGACATGACTATAAACATCATCAGAAGCCTTCGAGACAGCACATCACCAAACGACATCATTCGCACAAAACTCCTGAAAGAATGTTCCGACATCTTGGCCCCTACTCTTACACACCTCATAAATCAATCATTCAAAGAAGGGACTGTACCAACCTCCCTCAAGCAAGGCATCGTCAAACCCCTGCTGAAGAAACCCAATCTCAAACCCTAAGGACCCTAACTGCCGCAGACCAATAACAAGCCTCAACACCATCTCCAAGATTATGGAGAAAGCAGTAGTACTGCAGCTACAACGCCACCTGGACACGCACCAACTCCTGGACCCTCTGCAATCAGGCTTCCGCCCGGGCCATGGCACAGAAACAGCACTCCTCAAAATATGGGACGACACCCTTGAAGCAGCAGATGACGGAGAATCAAGTCTCCTGGTACTGTTAGACCTCTGGGCAGCATTTGATACAGTGGACCACAATACTTTACTTGTTCGCCTCTCAGAAGTGACAGGAGCTACAGGTCCTGCTCTAAAATGGCTTGCATCCCTCCTAGAGAATCGCTCTCAGATAGTGAAACTAGGAACATTCACCTCGGAAACCCCGGCAATCTCCTGCGGAGTTCCTCAGGGCTCACCCCTGTCACCAGTGCTATTTAACATCTACATCCGCCCACTTCTCAATATCATCAGGAAAATGGACCTCTGCTTCCACTCATACGCTGATGACACCCAACTCTACTTTCACATCACCGGACAAAAAAACCATCATCGACAATTAGAGGAATGCCTCATTTTAATAGATGACTGGATGACCATCAGCTCCCTCAAACTTAACGGTTCAAAAACAGAACTTCTTCTCCTACACGCCAACAAAAATTCCAAAATTAAGACCCCCGTGGACACCTCCCACCATCCTCGGACAGACCATCGCTCCAAGCATCAAAGCCAAGAGTCTCGGAGTCATCTTTGACTCAGGAATGACAATGGATGCACAAATAGGATCAGTGGTGAGCGGATGCCACCATCTCCTCCGCCTCCTACGTAGACTCATCCCCTTCATCCCAGAAGAGGACAAAGCGGCAATTGTGGGAACAATTATCAATTCCCGACTCGACTACGCAAATTCGCTCTACGTAGGACTACCCCAATATCAGCTTGCGCGCTTACAACTCATTCAAAACACGGCGGCAAGACTGTTAACAGGAAAAAAACCCTGAGAATCTATTTCACCATCCCTAAAGTGCCTACACTGGCTAACCGTAAAGAATCAGATCAAATTCAAGACCCTCTGCCTCACCCACAAATGCATACAAGGAAACGCTCCGCTATATCTCCAGGAGATAATAAAACACTACACACCTAATCGCAGCCTTCGATCAGCTAACCAAAACCTCCTCATCATTCCCAAATACCGCTACAAAGCAAAGGGAGAACGAAGATTCGCAGTCCAAGGACCTCGACTATGGAACGCTCTTCCGACCCACATCCGCATGGAAGAAAACCATCAGGCCTTCAGGAAAAAACTAAAGACCTTCCTTTTCTAAGAAGCTGGCAACAGAGAACGCATTCTAGCGCCTTGAGGCGATTCAGTTCGCATTTGCAGCGCTCTACAAATCATTCATTCATTCATTCATTAATGAGGAAAAAAATTAACTTAAATGATTTTAGCAAATGGCTGCAATATAACAAAGAGTGAAAAATTTAAGAGGGTCTGAATACTTTCCGTCCCCACTGTATATTACTTTTTAGGGGAAAAAAATCACATCAGCATTTCAGTGTTTCAAAAACAACTTGCGAAGAGAAACTCAAAGAGAAGTTCATGGGATTGAGATGATTGATTCAACATCCTGATGATAAAAGACACCTGCAGAACAGAAAGGTTTAGGAATAAATTATTGAACAGACAAGTAGCGTTGTTAATTTTATTATCATTGTCCTAATCTTATATATGTAATATGGATTAAATGCTTTATTTGTAAGAAATAGTTTCTTCAGCTGTTTTAATTTCCATTCCAGTGTATTAAAGATTCCAAAGAGCTGCTATATCACAAGCTCAGCTGTTCTATAAAGTAAAAACATTCAGGGAGATATATTCTTTGCCTGGCCTGGAAACAAAGATGTAACTATAGATGTTGCATATTGTTCATCTGTAATGGAGCAGTTTTTCTTTTTTAACACATCTGCAAAAATGTCAACAATTCTGTGTTTTTCTGTCAATATGGGGTGCTGTGTGTACATTAATGAGGAAAAAAAATGAACTTATTATTTTTTTTTTTAAGATTATTTTAGCAAATGGCTGCAGTGTAACAAAGAGTGAAAAATTTAAGGGGGTCTGAATACTTTCCGTCCCCACTGTATGTATATATATATATATATATATATATATATATATATATATATAATTGCATTTTATAGTTGCCCCCCTATTTTTGTCCCTGCCCTCCGTGTCCCCCCCCCCCTCCCCCTAAATATGAAAGCTGGAGATGCCACTGGGTATAGTCTAAATATTCTAAACTGCCATGAGACAGCACACTACAGAACAACAATACCAGATGCAGTCCAATACAACATGGAAGAAAATACATATACTGTAAGTGGGACAGAACAGGAATTTTTATGTGTATGGCTAGTTTTAGTTTGTTAAAAAAAACTGTGTTTAATAAACAGTTGCTATTTTGATAATAAACTACTGGTAATCACCTTTTTTGTTATCCTTTGTTACATCTCATTGCTGTGCTGCTGACCTTCTGCAGCCATTTCCTCTCTACAATGAGGGAAAGGGGTATTTGACCCCCTGCTGATTTTGTACGTTTGCCCACTGACAAAGAAATGATCAGTCTATAATTTTAATGGTAGGTTTATTTTAACAGTGAGAGACAGAATAACAACAAAAAAATCCAGAAAAACGCATTTAAAAAAAGTTATGAATTGATTTGCATTTTAATGAGTGAAATAAGTATTTGACCCCTTTGAAAAACATGACTTAGTACTTGGTGGCAAAACCCTTGTTGGCAATCACAGAGGTCAGACGTTTCTTGTAGTTGGCCACCAGGTTTGCACACATCTCAGCTCCCTCCACATATTTTCTATGGGATTAAGGTCTGGAGACTGACTGGCCACTCCAGTACTTTAATGTGCTTTTTCTTGAGCCACTCCTTTGTTGCCTGGGCCATGTGTTTCGGGTCATTGTCATGCTAGAATACCCATTTATGACCCATTTTCAATGCCCTGGCTGAGGGAAGGAGGTTCTCACCCAAGGTTTGATGGTACATGGCCCCATCCATCGTCCCTTTGATGCGATGAAGTTGTCCTGTCCCCTTAGTAGAAAACACCCCAAAGCATAATGCTTCCACCTCCATGTTTGATGGTGGGGATGGTGTTCTTGGGGTCATAGGCAGAATTCCTCCTCCTCCAAACACGAAGAGTTGAGTTGATGCCAAAGAGATTTTGGGCTCATCTGACCATACAACTTTCACAACTTTCACCCAGTTCTCCTCTGAATCATTCAGATGTTCATTAGCATTCTTCTGATGGGCCTATACATGTGCTTTCCTGAGCAGGGGGACCTTGTGGGCGCTGCAGGATTTCAGTCCTTCACGGCGTAGTGTGTTATCAATTATTTTCTTGGTGACCATGGTCTCAGCTACCCTGCCATCATAGACAAGATTCTCCCGTGTAGTTCTTGGTTGATTTACCCTTCTCATAATCATTGAGACTCCACGAGGTGAGATCTTGCATGGAGCCCCAGACTATGGGAGATTGACAGTTATTTTGTGTTTCTTCCATTTGCGAATAATCGCACCAACTGTTGTCACCCTCTCACCAAGTTGCTTGGCAATGGTCTTGTAGCCCATTCCAGCCTCGTGAAGGTCTATAATCTTGTTCCTGACATCCTTGGACAGCTCTTTGGTCTTGGCCATGGTGGAGAGATTGGAATCTGATTGATTGTTTGCTTCTGTGGACAGGTGTCTTTTTTACAGGTAACCAGCTGATTTTAGCAGCACTCCCTTCAGGCTGGGTTGACACTGGAACATGCAGCAGGAGTCCAGTGCATCTCTATTCACCCTTTCAGGTCCAATTTCAGCCTGAATTTTGGGCTGAATTCGGACCTGAAGTGGAACAAAAGACGCACAGGACTCCTGTGCAATTCGCACTGGAGCCGCTGCGGAGATGTGTGAACCAGCGCCATAGAGAGCTGGTCACATTCTCCTGCTCTGCGAATTGGGTGCAGGGAAATCCACATCCAATTCGCAATAGTGTGAACCCAGCCTTAAGAGAGTGCTCTTAATCTCAGCTCGTTACCTGTATAGAAGACACCTGGGAGCCAGGAATCTTGCTGATTGATAGGGGATCAAATACTTATTACACTCAATAAACTGCAAATCAATTGATAACTTTTTTGAAATGTGTTTTTCTGGATATTTTTTTTTGTTATTCTGATTCTCACTGTTAAACTAAACCTTCCATTAAAATTATAGACTGATAATTTCTTTTGTCAGTAGGCAAACGTAAAAAAACTGCAGGGCATCAAATACTTTTTTCCCTCACTGTACTTGACTTCACCTGCATGGCATTTCTTGGGTTGGGTTTACTGATGATGAGCAGTGGGAAAAGCCTGCCTAATGTTGAGGTGGCCATTTGTAGTCTTTATTAAGCCTCGTACACACAATTGGATTTTCCGACAGGAATTGTGTAATGACAGGCTGTTGGTGGAAAATCCGACCGTTTGTATGCTCCATCAGACAATTGTTGGCCAACTTTCCGTGGACAAATGTTGGATGGCAGGTTTATAAATTTTCAGAGGACAACGTTCTGTTGTCGGATTTTCCGAGCGTGTATACACAAGTCCGTCGAACAAAAGTCCAAAGTACAAACATGCATGCTCGGAAGCAACGACTAGCCGGAAGCGGTCGGTCTTGTAAAACGAGCATTCATAATGTAGAATTAACATTCGTGACTTGGCAAATTATGGAATCTCGAAATGCAGCGCACGTTCTCTTCTTCTTTAATGGGATAATAATGAAGCTGCTTTGCTGGTAATACTGATGGAGTTATGGTAAACTAATTTTCAAAGGGCTTTTTTTTCTGGTGATATCAAGAATAATATTATTATGCTTGTTATTTTTTTTTTTTTTGGTGCAAGTTACCACAACACCATTATCCCATAGTTTTTAAGATCAAAGATACAACTATGTTGGTGTCCCTTGTTAATTTTACATTGTATTTTTTAAAATGTAACTGCCTGCTCCCAAACTGTCATTTGAAGTAAAACACATAGCCAACTATTATTCTCCACAATTTTTTTATTGTGCATTAAAAAAAGAAAACGAATAAAAGTAGACATGCTATCTGCCAATGTGACCCCTGAATACGTCAGATGAAATTAAACGCGTAGGGTGTGGTCGAGTGTGATACGTCACTTCCGCCCATAGTGGAACGCAGGTGGAGCGCAAACGGCATCCCCGCATCCACTCGTATGTTTTTAACTTTTCCTTATGTAATACGGCTATTTGAGCCACTTTTTATTAAATAAACCCACTTTTTTATGACATACTTCACCAAGGGAGATTGTTCCTTATTTTATGTATGACCTGGATGCGTGTGGCCATTCCTGTTTTAATGCTTTGATCGGAGAGATCGCCGGACCTGCTGAGATGGATCTCCAGATATATTCCAGTATTCCAAAAGCTGCCATGATCTCTGTAATAGGGATCATCTCCATCTGGTTAATAGGCTTTTTACTTGGTGTGGTGGAGGATTTCTAAGGTCACCCAATCATTGGATTAATCACTTTCTTACTGGAAAATATTGGATGAGCTTCTTTTGGACTTGAATTACATTGCTTTTGGTCATTTGGACACTAATGATTTGTGATTTCACTAAGTTAATGATATTATATGTTGATCGCAGTTTATGCACATTTATGATTGATTGTTTGAATAATTTTCCATTGGAGTGAATCTGGTGGTTACACAGTTTTAATTTGTACTGTTTGCACTTTAAAACAAGGTATTTACCTATAGTAAGCACGGTTCATCACACATACATTTCACTATCTGCCAATAGAACTTAACCAAAAAGTGCATTCTATGCATCCAAAAATATATAAAATATACCAAATCAAATCATTATTCAACCAAAAAATAAAATAAAAGCCTCATGCATGTGTCCTGCTTCTTAATATAGGGGGTCACCAATGCCAAGAGTTGGTGAAAGCAGGGGTCCGTCATCCAGAGATAATTCCGAAAATCATCCGGATTATTCTCCTGGAGCTCCCGCAGCAAAGGCATATGACATAATTGGTCACGTTTAATAAAGCAACCAATTTTTGGTCCAAGAAATCCTCCTCCTCCTGTTCCTGGACTGGATTTGGGTAAAAGCAATAACTCCAAGGCCAATAATAAATAACACGTTATCTCCTCCGATTCTGCAACATGGCAGGTTGACGAACCACCATTCAGAAACAAACTGAAAGCGCAAAAAAGGAAAGCATGAATCAACACTCATCAAACTTCTACTAACACAAAATTAGCAGAAGGAGCCCAAAGGGTGGCGCATGACAATTGAACTTCCTCTTTATCCCCTCGTAGTATGTCCAGTACGTCACTACGTTCGTGTTTGTTGGCCGACAATTCCCTTCCGTTTGTATGCAAGACAAGTTTTTGGCCAACGCCCTTCGGACAAAAGTTTGAGGCTTTGTCTGTGGAAAATCCTTTTGAAGTTTTTGACAGGGTGACAACACAGATGCACAGTAGAGAGACAGAGAGCTGTCACGTTCTTGCAGGAAGTGCCCAAAAAAGGACCTTCATGGAAGTATCACCAGGTTTTATTTTATTTTTTAATATCATTATGAAAGGTGCAAAATGTAAAATTTTAAAAACAGTTTTTGACATTACATTAAAGCTTCTAAGAGATTTTAGTACATGTACAGTAACAAACATTATAAGAGGTATTTAAAGGCCTCTATTGTGAAACAAAACCTTTTTGTGACTAGGTTTTTTTATTATTTGATTCCAGTTCACTTTCACTACCCAGAACTGGTATGTGGCACACAGATCAGGGAATGGCTGCCACCCTCAAAACCTAATCACACAGAGCTGTGTTGCTTTGTGACAAATTCCCATTAAAGATCTTTGCAGCTGCTACGTAGACAAAGCTCACTGTTGATAAAAGATTGAATTCCTGGACACTTAAAAAGGTGTGATTTTTTTTTTTTTGTCAGATGTATTCTTTGAGAATGTGTTCCTATACAAGCTGGAGGCTGTGAATAAAGTGAAGTTCTTTTGTAGCAAAATTATTTAAAGGCAATGCTGATCTGGTAAGATAATAAAATTCTCCTTGGTGAAAAGACCATCTGTGGGCTTTGTTCATTTCACCCACTACAAATAGTGTTAATGTGCATGTACTATTTTATATTTTTCACCTTACAGAGTCTAAACGTAGAATTAGGCATTATGGACTGTCCATTGCATTAAAAATAACATTGTAGGGATTTTTTTTATATTGATTATTGTTGCATACATTTGGCTTCATATCATTTTTTTTTTCTTGAAGAATCCTGTGCTACCTCATCTGTATACAGGGCCGCTGATAAGGCAGTACAACCAGCCCTCCTGTACTGGGCCCGGGTATCATCAGTTCAAACTGATGGGCACCTGCTGAGCAAGAGAGCCAGCTGTATTGTCTTATTGCAGACACCGATCCACTTCTGCTTCCCCCTGCAGTGCTGCCAGCTTCTCCTCCTCTTTCTCCCTCTGGCTGAACTCTGCAGGGAGATTGGTTCTAGCACATGTGCCACTTCCATCTGCTGCTCGGGCCCCCCCTGTGTGCCCCTTTTCTCTGCATCGCTGCATCTTTCCTCCTCTCCTGCCGACAGCTGCTGCAGGCGCACAGGGGGATGTGTCAGAATGGAGAGTGGGGGAAGGGGCCAGTAAATATGTAATTTTCTGGCCCCTTTCTTTCCTGAATTACCACAATGAGCGATCTGTACCAATCACTCCTGTGTCCATTCATCACTTCATCACTGAAGCATAGTAAACTGTATTTACTATGCTTTCGTTTGTGAATGAGCAGGAAGCCTCAGATCGCTTCCTTTTAATTTATCTGTGCAGCTAAGTTTGCAGAGAAAGGGACTGATAAATCTATGTGCTCAGTCCCTTTCAGTCAGGGGGCCCTGTCAGGTAGGCTGTATGGGGCCCCCGTGATTTTTAACTGTAGCCCTGTCTGTATATAGAGGTTATATAGTGATCACTCGAAGAAAGTTTAACATATATAATGTAATTAGGGATAAGCTTGATGTGTTTGGGTGTTTGCCCATTCGCTGAACAGCGAATATTATGGGGCGTTTGCGGCAAATTCAAGCGCCGCGGAATGCCCCATAATGTACTGCAAGATCACAGTGCATTGATGTCTGATGATTGGCCAAAGCATGCACCTGACCTGCTTTTTTTGGCCAATCACAGCGCGCTCTACTGCAAGGGCCATAATTGGCCAAAGCCAGTGTGTCTTTGGCCAATCTTGGTTCTGGGGGACTAAGTCCACGCCCCACACTATATGAGGCTGCTTACATTGCGTCCATGTATAGTGTGTGACTGTGGATGGAGATACAGTAGATTGAGCTAGATTAGGCCGGCAAGTTAGTTAGTTAATGGCAGTGTATTTAATACATATATACAGTCTAGTATAGATATTCAGTGTAGACTCTATATTCAGTCAGTGCAGGCAGTGTAGTATAACACAGTGTATTGAAGTGGTTAAGGGAAACCCCGCTCCCAAAAAAAAAATGGCATGGGGGTCCCCCCCAAAATCCATACCAGGCCCTTTAGGTCTGGTATGGATTTTAAGTGGAACCCCTTGTCAAAATGTAAAAGAAAATGGTGTGGGGGTCCCCCCAAAATCCACACCAGGCCCTTTTCTGAGCAAGCAGCCATGGCAGGCCAGGAAAAGAAACCATACCAGGCCATTTGCCCTTAACATGGGGAGGGTGCTTTGAGATCCCTAAAAGCACCTTGTCCCCATGTTGATGGGGACAAGGGCCTCATCCTCACAAACCCTTGCCCGGTGGGGGTCTGTGGGCGGGGGTTTATTGGAATCTGAAGGCCCTCCTATGTAAATGGGCATGGGGTACATTGTACCCCTACCCCTTCACCAAAAAAAGTGTCAAAAAAGTAAAGAGGACAGGAGACAGTTTTTGACAATTCCTTTATTAAAAAAAAAAAGTGAAGTGTCCTGCGATGTCCATCCATCTTCAATCACAGTGCCCGGACCCCAAAAATATTTTTTAAAAAAAGCTCTGCCTCGATGGGAGGTGTCCCGCCGACTGCTGTCTCTTGGCTGTGACCGCTGTTGTATAAGCAAGGGCGGGGCCACCCGGTGACGTAACCGGGTGACTCCACTCCTTCTGACATCACGTGACAGCATAGGGGGCGGGGTCACCCGTTTACATCACTGGGTGGCCCTGCCTTTGCCTACATAACAGCTGCCACAGCCAAGAGACAGCAGTCGGCCAGACGCCTCCCATCGAGGAGGAGCTTTTTCTTTTTTTCAATTTTTCAAATCTATTGGACGACGTGATTGAAGATGGAAGGACATCACGGGACACTTTTTTCTTTTAATAAAGGAATTTTATTAATAAAAAAACTGTCTCCTGTCGTTTTTACTTTTTTGGCACTTTTTTTGGTGAATGGGTAGGGGTACTATGTACCCCTACCCATTCACATAGCAGGGGGCCAGGATCTGGGGGCCCCCTTGTTAAAGGAGGCTTCCTGATTCCAATAAACCCCCCATCCACAGATCCCAACAACCTCCCGGCAAGGGTTGTGGGGATGAGGCCCTTGTCCCCATCAACATGGGGACAAGGTGCTTGGGGGACAAGCACCTTTCCCATGTTGAGGGCATGTGGCCTGGTATGGTTCAGGAGGGGGGCCACTCTCTTCCCCCCCCCCCTTTTTCCTGCGACCTGCCAGGTTGCATGCTCAGATAAGGAACTGGTATGGATTTTGGACCCCACGCCATTTTTTTTTAAATTTTGGCGTGGAGTTCCCCTTAATATCCATACCAGACCCGAAGTCCCGTCTACTTTAACATTGGTTCCCTGAACCATATCGCCTTCAACAGCCCCCCCCCCCCCCCCCCAGTTTTTCTTCATCATACAGGTCAATGTGTTTGCAAAAGCAGCTTGAAGCAGATTGAAGCAGCTTGGAACAATTCAGCAGCAGCCCAGAGTAACTTATTGAGCAATTGAAATGCAAACTAAACAACTCAGAGGTCATACATTGCAACACACGATCAATATTCCACTTGGCCTTTGAGTCTAATGCCTAAGATATCCCTAGCAATAGTAGACTTAAAAATAGGAAACAATAACATTTTAAAGTGGAACAATGTAAAGTCTCTGATATTATATAGAGGCCTGTGTCTTTTATTTATTACACTTAATGCTCATTCACAGGGCAATTCCATAAAACATCCCAACTGGAAGACCCCAGACAGGAAGGTACAGTAACTACTATGTTTAGAATAAAACTGAACTGTGAATCTTAAATGATTGTTTTGTCCTACTCCAAGTTGTTGTTATATTGGTACTAATGTCTTAATAGATATAAACTGCAACCAACTGACTATTGCTGGCAACAAAGAGGGCTGGACCAAACTGCACAACATGGAAGCCTACATGAAGTCCTCGTCTGCTCACGTACATAGCTCTAGAAGTATCAAACAGCAGTTGTTATTGTTAATCATCTGTAAGGCAGCATGAGCATGTTCACTCTATTTAAATCCCTGTTCGAAGCTTCAACTTTGTACTAGCTACATTTTTTGCAAGTTCCTCCTTGCTATCTGCCAATATTCTAAAGAACAGATGCACTGGGTCTGTGGCAAATATAGACAAATAGCTCTTAAACTGCCAAAAAAATAATTATGTAGCACCAGACCCCAGTATTTGTGACAATTAAAGACTCAGTTGAAGAAATGGTAAATATAGAAACGGCAAGTCTTTTGTACAAAAATGCGATCACAAAAGTTCACATTCATAGTGCAACAGCAATTCTGAAAAACACTGCGGAAAAAAGAGAAAAAGTTGAAAAAGATCTTTGAGAGTCTTTAAAGGTGAGAGTGTTCACAAATAACTTCCAGAGCTGCAAATGGATTTTATTAACCCATGCACTTCATCCTACATGCAAGAGAAAAATGTAGAAGGCTGAGTGATTTTACATCATATAGGGAATGTTTTAAGGAGGTAAAAATAGAAAAGCAGGTGTTAAGCCAATTAATGGAGAAAAGACAAATTCAGAGTTATAGGTTTTGAACAGAATAAAATAAACAAAGTACAACTAGAAAAAAGGTTTATTTTTTTATCCTTCATATTGCCAACCAATGACTTGCAAGGCATGATGAAACTAAAAGTCCCAGCATGCTTTTGCAAGCAAAAGCTGGCAGGATGGCATTTTGAGCTTTATTATTTAGGTGTTTATACCAAACTAGTGGGGAATAGTGACCAGTCTACTATAGAACCCTTGAACTCAGCTTAGCATGCAAGCCAGACGTCACTGCACTTGCCATGGGAATGGTGACCAGCAATATGTCTACTACATACTAGTACTATGTTATGGAGTACTGCAACAGATCAGGCTCCAAACATATGAAACAGGTTTGGGTGGGTTAAATTCTATCTGATCAGGCCAAAAGTTGGGTTGCAGTAAAATGCTACCACAGTCTGGTTTGGATCTGGAAGAAGAAATGGATTGCCGCAGGGCTGCACAGAAAAGTCTACCATGTATGGGCTGGTCAGCATCAGTGGAGAATAACTTGCCTTTTTGGTAAAGCTGTGCAGGCTGAAAAACACAGTCACAGGGCCGTGGCTGGGAAATGTAACTCTTTTTTATGTGCCTCCTATGCTAGCAGTGATTATGAATGGATAGAAATGTGTTTTGGGGAAGGGTGACAGAGGTACATTGTTTATGGATTGGGCTTTGTGTAGGTTTGTAGAAAAATCTTGTCACTTACCTGGTGGACGTTGAGTTGCCAAAAGGCTTTCTTAATACCTTCAGGTTTTTTTCTCAGAGATTGTCTTGTTAATATCCTGCTAAAACTTTGTGCTTTAGTACTGCTTGGACTTTGAAAAAGGTGGCACACCACGAAAGCTTGTCCAAATAAACTGCATGTTAGTGCAAATAAAAAGACATGTCATAGACAGTAGTCACTTGTTTCTGTCACGAGTCCATTCAAATTACTACAATCACCTCAAGCACTCCCCTTCAGAGAAAACCTTCCTCTAGTAATGTGGCCCTTTATAGGGCTAAACCCCCAAGCAAGGTGGTTTAAAACCCAGCAAGAACCGCTGTAGTCATCTTGAGTCTTTTACGGTCTTCTGTGGGTTGTAAATGAAGTGCAAAAGGCCTTTCGGGCCAGGGTCCTCTGATGAGAGTAACAGTACACATGGGAATAAGTGTGCCATCTGGAAGTGTGCCCGACTGGGCAGAGCTATGGAAGGCACATTTGGAGAGACTAGTATACTAAAGGGGGCACCTTGATTATACTCAGCAGAATGCTGTGGACATAGTATAGGGAGAAGGCAAGATGGCTTACAAAATGATGTGCTTGCGTTCTGCCAGATGTCATTTTCCTAAATGACAACTACAGAACGTTTACTCCTGTGCATGAGGTCCCATGCTGAAGAATTATGTTACTATGTCAATGATAATGTCAGATGTTATGGAAATATTTTAAAGCACAAGAAAGGTAGGTTTCTAGGATAATAGGTGAATTTCATTTTTTTTTTAGCTCCTCTGTAATCATTGGAGCGGGTATTGATTTCTCTAGCTGTTGTAGATCTCAAATGCTGCAGGTTTGATTTCTTCCCCCTGCATTCTGGAAGCTTCCAGAACACAGAGGGCTGGGAGAGTCAAATGAGCAGCTTGAATGTTTATTGTGCTGCAGCCAATCCCTGGATAGGTGAGTCTAGTAGGTGGCTGGGGAAAGATAAATAGTCTGGGGTCTGGAGCAACTGTGTTCTTGTCCTGCTGGAGAAGTTTCAGCCCCAGGAGCTGCTACCCCTTTGAGGCAATTTTGCTGTAGTCTGGTAATGTTTATTGGGAGAAGGGGCAATTCCTAATTACATTTGCAGCTAACTAAGCAGTTTTTGACCTAAGGAATATGTCTAGAGAACTCACTGAAGAGTGCCTGGCGGAGGCTGGAAGGTGTGTAGCTGCCACGAGACATTGTGTGTACTGACCTGAGGTCAGGATCATAGTGACTGTGTGCTGTTCTACTTTTGGGGTGCCATCAGTATCTCTCTCTAAGACAGCTCTTACAAAGTCTCAGTTCTGTCCTTTTGTATCTGGCTTAAAGACTGTTAAAAGAAGTTTCACCTAGTGAAGTGTGTCCTCCTGTTGCAAGTCTGCATTTTTCCCATACAACCCCAAACCCTCTACTGTTACAAGTTCTACAAGCAATAAATCATAAAAAGATATCCCCTAGACTGTTTTTTTGCAGCCAGAGTAAATGGACTGTTGTATTCGTGATTGGTAGCCTCTGCACTGTTTGGGGAAGAACCAGTTCAAATCAACAGCTTTTGTGGGCGTAGTGCTACCCTTGCAAAGTTACAATGAGAGGCAGAAATTGCATTTGTGTGTGGACATTCATTTATTCTATAAATATTAAAACCTCTGGTCAATAATGTTGGGAGAAGGCCTGTTGCCAGGAGTGTGACACAATATGGTGGAGGATTCCATCTACAGCAGGTGAGTAGCTTTACTATCCAAGAAGAAGCAGGAACTTGTTTTGGTGTTTGGTGCTATATGAAATAAGAGAACTTTACGAAGAAGTATGTATTTGTTTTAAGACCACACACTAGTTAGAATTGCTGTGTTACCCATAACTAGTAGTATTAAGGGGCTACCTATCTGTACATGCAGGACAAACATACAGGTTACATTTATAGCCGCCCTCTGCAGCTGCTTGTCCTTACATTTTTTGCTTTTCCCCACCACTCTATTAGCCCACAGAAGCTAGAAGTAGAAGCACCTTGGACCCGTGTAAGCTCCAGGATGTGACCTTTTTTAATAAGGTAAGAGAACATTCACTACTCCTTTTGTAAATCAGTTTCATTTTGTTTATGTGAATATTTGTTAGCTAATTTCTTTTGAAAACTTTTAAGAAGCTTCTCATTATATGTAGCACAATCTGATCACAGAAGTCAGTGCAAGCATACCTGAGCAAAACACATCATACAAATATAACTTACAAAGTTGGTAAAATAAAAATCAAATTTATTAGTAAGATGGAGTCCTCTTACCCAGGACATCTCGCAATCGCTATGGAAAATTATTTTCCTTCCTGACTTACTTTCATGTCTTTGTGGTGCTCTCAGTTTTAGCTATTTGTGGAGATACACTAAATTTTGATGCTGAGGTGTGGTAGTTTATCTGAAACGTTTTTTACACCACTTTGATGTATGTTCCGTATGAAACGACTGATGTGGTATCAGGAGAGAACAAGTTGCAAAAAAGAGACAAAGCACGGCGTCTGCTATTCTAAGATCGGCAAGAACACTAAAAATAGACATTATAGTAACTAAAATTAGCAACGGAACCAAGAAATCTACAATGTATACAGACTGGTATCAAGTTTTGTAGTAGCATAAGAAAGATAACTGGAAAACAATTGTTGAATAAGAACAAACGAATATGTTCCATTTAAACCCGATATATTTCCAACATTTTTTATTTATTTTAAATTTAACAATGGTTCAAATAGAAGCTAGTGTTCATTTTTTAAAGTGTTTTTTACAGCCTTGAAGACCGTTAGTAACACTTTCGATGTGTCAGATGGCTGTCACAAGAGTGATGCAGGGGCCAGTGGTAGGAACTACGACTCAAAGAGGGGAACCAGGCATTCTACATACCCAGAAGTGGGCCAGAAGTGAAAATTTTGCCATAAGCGGTAGCTCTTGAAAAAGGTTAAATGAGGTCTCACCCCCTGCCAGAGAGTAAGTATTAACAAATGTCCACTGACCTCACTTATAACTGGCCTTTACAACAATGGGACATGGAAGGGCAACACATGCAAAACAAAATTAAAGAAATTCCCAGCTCAACTTATCGACCAGCCTGCAAACAATAAATTATCCTATCTAACAGTATGCATTAAAAACAGGGGTTTAGTTTGCACACATTGGCAAATACAGTGCCTTGAAAAAGTATTCATACCCCCTTGACATTTTCCAAATTTGACATGTCAAGGCACCCCAGTATTTCCCGTAGTAACTCCTAAACCTAACTCTAAACTATGAGAGCCTCCACAGTGGAAGCACATGCATTATAATGGATAGGCAGAGGGCAGTTGAGCCTGGAGGGAGTAAGTATTAAGGGTCTTGTTGTGCAGATTTCCCTGAAAGAAAACAATGAGCAGAGAGATACATACATTACATAGCCATTGATGCACTCCTTTAAAAACATTAGCTGCTAGGTTGTCGTACCTCTGGCTTCCCTTTGTGGTGAGCCAACACAACACAGGATTTCTGACCATCTGCATACCTGTTCCAATGAAAAATCAGCCAGATCAGCATTAGAGCGAGGCAAATAGCATTCTCAAAAAGAGGTCAGCAAAAGGCAGCACATGTATTTCTCATAACAGGTTCCTTTTTATGTCATAATTATATTAAAAATTGCTACAATTATCTGTTATTATCATGACTGTTATGTTATTTTTCATAACAAAGTTCTTAAGCTGTGTAGCATGTATGACTTGAGCTGTTTACATTGTTTAATCAAACCTTTTTCCTGACATTCCATCTGTCTATGGATATGGAGCAGTTAGATTTCATTTTGCTGTACTATTATACAGTTAGCACACGCATGATTTCTTTCCTTTATAGTACATTCATACTTCACAAAGTCTGCATACAAGTAATTTACAGGATTAATGCATATTACAAAATTGGAAGGAGAGGGAGCTCTAAGAAGAATAAGTGCCCTAAAAAGTGCAGTCTTCAGCTAAAATGATTCTGTGCTTTGTCCATGCATGTAACAGGGTAGTAGGTGCCCTTAAGACTAAATTCCAGATATGGACTTTTTTTTTGCATAGTTATATTGGTCCAGCTTGGATCAATGCAAGTATACATATTCCATATAAACAAACCAAAGCAACGGTGCTTCTTAATGTGAATGTGAATGCAATTTAGACATATATATAATAAATGACATACAACTTTTTGAAAACACAACCACAGTGATCAATTCCAATAGGCAACAAGGCTGCAAAAAAATAAACTAAAGAAATATATAAAAATACATAAAGTGAAATAAAAAAATTCCAGAAATGTGTGTCTAGATTGATAGCATATTCAGATTAAGAAGCGCGGTTACTTTGGTTTGTTTATTTTTACTAGGTGTTGACACACTTTATAACGAGCAGCTTATTTTAATTTAACAAACCTTTTTTTTAAGTTTAAACATCACTAATTTCACATTAAAGTTACACATCCATTTGCACGGGTTAGGAGCCTAATTTTAGGCTTTTTTTGGTTTTTCAATTTTATACATATTCCATACCTGGCCAATCCCTGTGGAATTGGAATATAGTATAGAAACCACAGGGGGTCGCCATTCAGAACAAAAATGTTTAAGAAAAAGCCTTGCATTTTTCTCAATGAATGATTGCAAAGCATTTTCTGATGGACAAGGTGGGAGGCGGGGCATTGCCATCACAATTTCTGCCTTGTCTAATTAGAAAAACCTTTGGGTCATTTCACATACCCTCTCCCTCCACCTTCCTTCCATGTGACAATTCTGGTGTTTGGAGGTAGGGATATTTTACAAAGGGCATCTTTTCTTCACTACTACAGGCAAAGGAGCAGAGGAAAGTGAAGCAAAGGTATGTATAGACAAATGTGTGTTAAAATATGTCACAGGACATCCCTTGGAACTGAAAGCTATTGATCCAGCACCACAGTGCTGATGAAATCAAAAAAGTCCTGTTTCAGTACATAAGAGGCCATACAGAACAATCTATGAGTATAGCAGAGTACTGTTTTGGTACAGCAAAGGCCATACAGTGCAGTCTATGAGTGTAGCAGTGTACAGTTCTGTTACAGCAAAGGCCAAACAGTACTAACTATGGGTACAGCAGATTCCTATTCTTGTAGAGAAGAGGTCATACAGTACTGTCTATAGGTACAGCGGAGTACTGTTCTGGTACAGCAAAAGCCATACAGTACTGTCTATGGGTACTGCAGAGTAATGGCCCAGTACAGAAGAGGCCATACAGTGCAGTCTTTGAGTGTAGCAGAGTACTCTTCTGTTACTGCAAAGGCCATACAGTACTGATAATGGGTACAGCAGAGCACTGTTCTTGTAGTGAAGAGGCCATACAGTATATGTCTATGGGTACAGCAGAGTACTGTTTTGGTTGAGAAGAGTTCATACAGTACTGTCTATGGGTACAGCAGAGTACTGTTCCGGTACAGAAGAGGTCACACAGTACTGTCTATGGGTACAGCAGAGTACTATTCCGGTACAGAAGAGGTCACACAGTACTGTCTATGGGTACAGCAGAGTACTGTTTTGGTTGAGAAGAGGTCATACAGTACTGTCTATAGGTACTGCAGAGTACTGTTCCAGTACAGCAGAGGCCATACAGTACTGTTTATGGGCACAGCAGACGTTCCTGTATAGAAGAGGCCATAGAGTACAGTCTATGGGTACTGCAGAATACTGCTCGGGTACAGCTGAGGCCATACAGTACTGTCTATGGGTACAGAATAGTACTGTCCTGGTACAGCAGAGATTGTTTAATACTTTAAACATCTATGTGTGTGCCACCAATTTTCAAGGGATACCCTTGACAAAGTTGGAAGGACAAGACGCATTGGGACATGGCTGTATTTCAACCGGAAGTGATGTCAGCGGCTCACCAGAAGTGATGCTATCGGAAATGACGTATCAGGTTGCTGGTGAGAAACTGCAATTCTGGGGGAAAAGTTCAGTTATATGTGCATTTTGGGCTGCCGCTTCCCGCTGTCCTGTTTATTCCAAGATTTGGGTTGATGTGTCTGATTTTATTTATGCTTGTAAGTAGTTTTCAGTTTTTAATAAAGTTTGTACTGTATTACACTATTGGAGCCTTTTTCTTACTATATCCTGCCTGGGGGAGTCTTTTACATGGAAGAAGGTTGGAGTACAAGAATGGAGGAGCTTTGAGAGGTCTGGATATCTTTATACATAGAGCGCAGTGTGCCAATTTGTTATAGGAGAGCCATATTTGTTTGATGAGTTGTAGTCTGTTGGGAGAGTTCAATCACTGAATCACATGGTGTCCCACACAAGAAGATTTGTGATATTTGTATTTCACTGTATTGGACTTATAAGGACGTTTTTAAATTTTGAAGTATCAATCACTTGAGCACCTGGTGGAATTGTTTATCAGCATTTTGAATATGTGGTTACATTCAATGGTTATTTTATTTTGCACATTGTTTTTATTCACAGTGCTACAATTTTCTTCTGAAAACAATTTTCAGGCCTGCTGTAAAAAAATACTCCCTTTCCTTCTTTTTTTTTTTGCATGGACAGATGTGTGAACTGTAGAAATGAAAGCAATTAAAATTAAAGTAAGAAGAAAATTAATACAATATTGCATATGTTATTAGAGATTTAAATAATGTAGAAAAGTTTAATGTAGAGTGCTTAAGCAATAAATAATCCCGGCACCCAAAGTACAGAAGCTAATTACATAAATATATATGTGTAAGTTCAAAAATCACATTGTAACATCACTTGCCATGTTGTTGAGGGCAACCAGCTGTGTTTTCTCTGAGGCTGAGAAGGAGCTTACTACAATCAGGACTTTATCTTTTCGACTTGCTAAATTTTTCAGAGATTTCTGTGGATTTTAATATAGATGGTTTCGTAAACCAGTTTGCAACAAACCTTTTCCATCAGGCTTCCTTACATATTGCAACAAATAAAGTGTTACTAAACCCAGGACCCTGCATTCAATATATCGTGTCTTCCACAGTACATAGAGCATGGAAATGCAATTATTTTAGTAAATATAAACTGCTAAATACCTTTTCTCATCAGCAGTATACATTTTGTTACGTTACAACCAAAAACGTAAATGTATTTTATTGGGATTTTATGTGATAGACCAACACAAAGTGGTACATAATTGTGAAGTGGAAAAAAAATGATAAATGGTTTTCACAAATGTTTAAAAATAAATACCTGAAAAGTGTGGCGTGCATTTGTATTCAGCCCCCTTTACTCTGACACTCCTAACTAAAATTTGGGAACCAACTGCCTTTAGGGGTCATCTAATTAGTAAATAGAGTTCACCTATGTGTAATTTAATCTTAGTATAAATACAGCTGTTCTGTGAAGCCCTCAGAGGTTTGTTAGAGAACCTTAGTGAACAAGCAGCATCATGAAGGCCAAAGAACACACCAGACAGGTCAGGGATAAAGTTGTGGAGAAGTTTAAAGCAGGGTATGGTTATAAAAAACATATCCCAAGCTTTGAACATCTCACAGAGCACTGTTCAATCCATCATCCGATAATGGAAAAAGTATGGGACAACTGCAAACCTACAAAGACCTGGTCGTCCATCTAAACTGACAGGGCGGGCACGGAGAGCATTAATCAAAGAAGCAGCCAAGAGGCTCATGGTAACTCTGGAGGAGCTGGAGAGATCCACAGCTCAGGTGGGAGAATCTGTCCACAGGACAATTATTAGGTGTGCACTCCACAAATCTGGCCTTTATGGAAGAGTGGCAAGAAGAAAGCCATTGTTGAAAAAAAGCCATAAGAAGTCCCGTTTGCAGTTTGCAGGAAACAATGTGGAGGACAAAGCAAACATGTGGAAGAAGGTGCTCTGGTCAGATGAGACCAAAATTGCACTTTTTGGCCTAAAATCAAAATGCTATGTGTGGCGGAAAACTAACACCGCACATCAGCCTGAACACACCATCCCCACCGTGAAACATGGTGGTGGCAGCATCATGTTGTCCTTTTCTTCAGCAGCAACAGGGAAGTTGGTCAGAGTTGATGGGAAGATGGATGGAGCCAAATACAGGGCAATCTTAGAAGAAAACCTGTTATGCCGCGTACACACGGTCGGACTTTTCAGGTACAAAAGTCAGACGGACCCCGACGGACCAAGTCCGGCAGACAATCCGATCGTGTGTGGGCTTCCCCGGACTTTCAACGGACTTTTCCAGCCGCAAATCTGACGGACTTTAGATTTGGACCAACTTCAAATCTTTACGTCGTAACTCCGCCGGACCCAGAAATAAGCTCGTCTGTATGCTAGTCCGACGGACAAAAACCAACGCTAGGGCAGCTATTGGCTACTGGCTATCAACTTCCTTATTTTAGTCCGGTGTACGTCATCAAGTACGAATCCGTCGGACTTTGGTGTGATCGTGTGTAGGCAAGTCCGGACGTTAGAAAGTCTGTTGAAAGTCCGCCAAAAGTCCGTTGAAAGTCTGTGGGACGGGCTGTCGGAATTTTGTAGCTGAAAAGTCCGACCGTGTGTACGCGGCATTAGAGTCTGCAAAAGACTTAAGACTTGGACGGAGGTTCACCTTCCAGCAGGACAACGACCTTAAACGTACAGCCAGAGCTACAATGGAATGGTTTAGATTAAAGCATATTCATGTGTTAGAATGGCTCAGTCAAAGTCCAGACCTAAATCCAATTGAGAATCTGTGGCAAGACTTGAAAATTGCTGTTCACAGAAGCTCTCTATCCAATCTGACAGAGCTTGAGCTATTTTGCAAAGAAGAATGGGCAAAAATGTCACTCTCTAGATGTTCAAAGCTGGTAGAGACATACCCAAAAAGACTTGCAGCTGTAATTGCAGCGAAAGGTGGTTCTACAAAGTATTGGCACAGGGGGGCTGAATACAAATGCACCCCACACTTTTCACATATTTATATATTTGTAAAAAATATGAAAACATTTATCATTTTCTTTCCACTTTAACCTTTAACATGACAAAATGTGGACAATTTTGAGGGGTATGAATACTTTTTCAAGACACAGTATAGCAGTCTTGTGACTTCTATTAGTGTTCAGCCAAGCACTGACTAAAGCTTGCAGGAGTTTTCTTAGTTTTTTTGAGACTGTAAGACCCCTGACTCTCTGTCTGGACAGTGCTGATTGGCCCTGTGCTGATCACATGCACCCTTCCAAGAAAAGAAAAAAACCTCTCTAGCAATACACACCAAACAAAGCATATGCAGCCTCACTCCATAGAGTCTGTGTTATCAGGAAATTATTAGGAGTCAGTGGAAGGAGGAGAAGCCAGGGTCAAACAGCCTTTTTACACAATGCAAAGGATTAACCCCTTAAGTTCCACATTGAGTATAACAAGCGTGCTTTACTGCATATACAGACTGATTTTACTGTTGTGGGTTTAGTAACACTTTAACTAATTGTTAAGTGTAGAAACATATAGCAACTAAATCCATAGATCTGACTTTTGCAAAACTGAAGTCTCATTGGTTCCTATAGGATTCTTCACTGGTGCATTAATATTTCGCTCGAACATACATCATGACTGCGCACTGAAGTGTGTTTTTAGACTGTGCTAACTTGTTTGAATTGTGCAGACTCAAGGGTTTCCTCACCTACTTCCATAAATGTAAAAATTGTCAATAGCCATAAGAACTCAGAAGGGCAATAATATCAACTATAAAGACACAAAAATATTTGTGAGTACAGAAATATGTTGATGTAACTGAACTTAAAATGTTTTTTTTGGCTTTTTTTTTTTTTGTTAGGTAACTATAAAGAGTCCCATATTAAAATGCTGTAATGTATATTTGAGCCAGCAGGTGGAGGTTTGAGCTTCGTTTCACAAGTTTTTCTCAGTGTCTTTGCTTCTCTGTTGAAAAAAATATTGTTGTATACTAAAATCAGTAGCTCAAGCTGAAACTTACACATAATTAAAATGATTCCTTCTCTACTGGACAGTAACACAGGCAGTTACAGTTTTTTTTTTGTTTGTTTATTTTTTCCTTTTGGGATATGCATGAATAAAAAAAAAGAACCCAATCATTGTAAGCACCCCTGCCAGTGATAAATGGGCGGTCTCAACACTCTTTACGGATACATTTGCAGGAGAGCTTATTCTATTGAAAAACAACAGCCTTACTGGTTGGATCACTACATGAAAATAACGGGGAAAAAGCCAAAAAATAAATAAATGCAGTCATCACATTTAGGAATTGGTAAGCTGCAATATAATAAATGTTTTCTTTTTTTTTTTAATACCAATTTAAATGCAGGTACTTACACTGGTTGATTTTAAAACAGACACATCATTATGTATTAATGATTTCAGAGCTGCCTTAGTTTGTGCCTCTCAGATCTGCCTGGAGTTAAGTTTAAAAAAAGTACATCGAAATACACATACAAGCACTTTGATGGTATTGCTGTAAAGTTGCTCCTCTACTTGTATTTTATTAGAATGTTCTATCAGTGATACCTTAATATGGATTACCTTTAATTTGTTTGTATTACATGGGTTTGGCTGATTCCACAGTAGATAAAAGGGATTTCATACAATTTACACCTAACTGTGTGATATCCGGTTTAAGCAGCAACAAAAGAGAGACGATTCAAGTAACTGTTTGCTATGTTAGGGAGCATTAAGCCTGTACAGAGTATAATGTAGCTAGAATGGCAGCTGATGAGGTGTCAGCATACATCCATGATTGTTATCTCAGAAATGCCTTATTACATCACATCCAAAAGGCAGTTACCTCGTATAACAGAGTGTGAGGACTAGCCTTTGTTAGCATTTAATGTTGGTCTTACAGCTTTAGATACAAAGAAGTACTAAAGGCATTTTTTTTTTATGAAGGGAGGATTATAACCCCTGACAGTCTTTGCCATCTGGGTTGGAGCAATTTCTCTTCACTTCCTGTTTTATAGCCAAAATAGGAAGTGAGAAGAAATCTCAAAGTGAAGGAATCCCTGGTGATCACCAGATCTAGTGCCCCCATTAGGAGAATTCCCCTCTATTCCTGTTCTGGTGCCAACCCAAAATTGGGGATTTTTTTTTTCATTTTCTCACTCGGTGATACCAGTAAACAAAAAGCGAGGGTGTAAGCTTGAACTCCAGTGCAAGTATGAAAGGATAGGCACTAATACCATATATGTTTACTGGTAGTTCTAGTACTGACTGGAGAATATCCTAACAAATAAGTTATATTCGTAGTACTTACCCCAGCAGAGATCGGTAGATATGATGGCTTCTCTATTCTGCTAAAATTCTTTAAGCTGCTTGGACCCCAATGACCCACCTGTGTAACTTAAAAGTTAGTAGGCTACTACACTATAATACTACACAAAAAATAGGCCACAAGCAACTAGTTGGTAGACTGAAAGGATGTGTCATGGTTATGCAGTAATGTTTGTCTGTCAGCTTACCTCTCCATGTGTTCAGATTAAGAGGCCAGCCACGCTCACGTGCCTGCTTAAGTAATTTCTCCTCAAAGCACCACCCCAACCCCTATCAGGGAACTCTATATTAACCTGTGCACTGCAAGCCAGCTCTGCTGATCAATATTGTGTGATTTGGCTTCCGTGTGCTCATTGCTCTGTGTCCTATGTCTGATCCTGTTTACCGATCTTGGCTTGTTCTTGACTATCCCTGCTGGCTTGTGACCCTGACCTTTTGGCGTGTTCTCTGTCTATCCTTATCTGCTAGTCGCTCTGACCTTTGGCTTATCTCCTTACTATCCCTTGTTGTCCTGGGCAGCTGCTTCCTCTCTGTCCCCCTGTAGCCTACTCTGAGCGTGAGCTGGGAGACCCTGGGGGCCGTGACCTGGAGTCAGTTGTAGTGCAGTCCATCCTCATCACTAGAGGCTCTGGTGAACACCTGCTGGCTCTTAGAATCCACACCCCGGGGAATCTTATGCTCTAGCTCTCAGTGGGATCCATGTTGGTGCTCCAGTGGACCTACCTTCCTGAATCACCCAGCGTTTCATCCGCAGCAGTCAGCCGTAGGGTCCACTACCTTAGCGGTGCACTCCTGACTCCAACGGTGTGAATCTGTCACCTGGACTCAGGTGACCTGACAGGATGTATTATGACAAAGGCAGTTAAACAATGCATGGATACAAAAAACAGACAAATGAACAGTTTTAAAGAGGCTGCACTAGATAATGTGAACATTGACCCAAGGGATGGTAATCATCTGAAGTGTAGTAATGCTAAACCAAACTATAACTGGTGCAAAGAGGGTTAATAGTATCGACATTAATTAACCCAAATGTAAAAGTCCTTGTGTGCACACTATGCACTAAAACCCGAATAACGGGTGGGTATATGCAATCCTAACAAAGAGGTACCCCTGGAGGTGGCTATAAAGTACCTGGCGCCTATTTGGCAGTATTAGTCAGCTTTTGTTGGGGCCCTACTGTAAGGTGGTGCTAGTGAGGCTGTCCTTTTAAGAGTGTGAAATGGATAACTGATGGGCTGCTAAACCAGGAGAAGTGTTTATTGCATTAACTGTGTTGGTGTTGAGCTTAGAAGATTCAGCTCACCCCTCCTGGTACATACAAATTCAGTCCAAAACACTTGGTGGTGTATTATCCTGTTAGTCTCAATCTTCCTGAACAGGTCCTCACAAGGCTCAGTCTTTCAGCTCTGGTCCTCTCTGGTTCTACCTTGCTACAGACGCTCATGGCAATAGGCCACCACCCGGGGCATGATGGGACGGTGATGTCATAAGGGGGCGGGGTCTCCGGGTGACATCACCCCGTGACCACGGCCCATGCCTATATACGTCGCTGTGCAATGCGCACCCTGCATTACAGCGGGAGAGAGCATCGTGTCAACATCAGAAGAAGAGCAGAGGGGAGAAGCCGACGGAGAAGCCTGGGCCACCACTAGCAAAAGAGCGGCAAAAGAGCAGAAGATATCAGAGGAGCCCGGCAGAAGAACCGGAGTGCGGGAGAAGACACTGGAGACCGGGAGAAGAGGCCGGAGAGCACGGAGAAGAAGGAAGAGACCCCCAAAGTCGGAAGAAGACTCCCGGAGCTGACTAATAAACTACTTTAAAAACCTGTGTAGTGTTTTTTATTTTTGACACTATTCCCAGGTGAATGGGTAGGGGTACAATGTACTCCATACTCATTCACATATGGTGGGGGCAGGGATCTAGGGGCCCCTTATTAAAACGGGCTCCCGGATTCTGATAAGCCCCCTGCCCGCAGACCCCGACAACCAACGGCCAGGGTTGTCGGGAAGAGGCCCTTGTCCTCATCAACATGGGGACAAGGTGCTTTGAGGTGGGGGGCGCAGCGCCCTCCCTGCCCTGAAGCACCTACCCCCATTTTGAGGGCATGCGGCCTGGCACGGTTAAGGGGGGGGCGCTCGTTCATCCCCACCCCCTTTCCTGACCAGCCGGGCTGTGTGCTCGGATAAGGGTTTGGTATGAATTTTGGGGGGCCCCCACGCCATTTTTTCTGCAAAGGGGTTCCCCTTAAAATCCATACCAGACCGAAGGGCTTGGTATTGTCTGAGGGGAGAACCCCACGTCAATTTTTTTTTCATTGTGGTGGGGTTCCCCTCCATCCTCAGCACACAAGTCGCACCGCAAGGAGGATCATAATGATCTGACTTCTGGTGTGACTTCTATTCAAATCAATGGGCTCCCATAGGGAACCATTGATTTTGAATAGAGGCAGAGAAACGCGGTTAAAAGTTAGCGCCGCTAAACGTGCATTGACGGTAATGCAAAACGCTGATAAAACCGCTTTTTTAAAGCAGCGTTTTCCTGCCAGCAATCCGACGTTCAGAACGGCCGTTTATGAGCTCCAGTGTGCATGGAGCCTTAGCCTGGGACTCAGGAAGCCATACATGAGAGAGAGCTACTGATGTGATGTCTGTTTTGTAAGAGACAGAAAAAGGTTTGCATTATTGTTGTTTTGTGGGTGACTGGGAGAAGCCCTTCACCTGTGAGTAAGGATCCTGAACTGTTTAGTTAGTGCCTGGATGGGGAGGATTTATTTTCTGTTTTGTTTGATTTCCATGCAACCTTAACTGGCTATAAGTCAGATTTTAAGACAACCTGCTGTTTGGACTAGGGGAGGGTGATCCCCATTTAGCTAACCCCCCACAATATATATATATATATATATATATATATATATAAAATTATGTAGCAGGTAGGTAGGTAGGTGCTAGAGCAGTGTTTGTATTTTTACTGTCAGTGCAGGTAAATTTGGGCAGGTCTAGCTGTGAGCTAGGCCTGTTTGTTTTTGATCTGGGGGCAGGGAAGTGGTTTTAGTGAGGTGTATTTGGGAGCCCTCACCAATCCCCAGCTAGGATTGGCAGGGAGCAGCCTCCTATATATACCCATGGTCACCCTGTTGTTGTCGGGTGGAAGAACTGAGATGATGGCGTGTTAGGCTGTGGTGACCCTTGAGGGACCCCCTTTCTGGGGGGGTGACCTCGGACCTGGAGCTTGGAAGCTGGAATGGAGCCTCTCGGTCATTGAGAGGTGTCCTGGAACAGGAGCAGGAGGAAAACAGCGGGGAGCACAGCCAGGAAAGTCATTCAGGAGGGATCCATGCAGGGGTCAGTGAGTAAGAAGCAGAGTGAGAGACATGTCAGGATTAGATGTGGAGCCAGAGGGAGAGACAGTGGTGATGTTAAAGTCAAGTCGCTGCAGCCAGGAGGGTTGGCAGGATTTGCATCGGACGTGCTGGGATCAGTAGTCCACCAATAATCAGTTAGCACAATTATTTTCTTCATCTAAAATGGTTGCTACTACACAGGGCACTGCAGACCCCCGCCTGAAAAAAAAGCTACTAGGAATACGTTAGGACTTATTCAGAGTGAGGCCTAGCCATGTGCTAACTGTGACAGGAATCTATAATTGTACAGTCTGAGGAAAGCAAGTGCTGGAGGAGATGTGAATTAACAGAGACTGTCAGTATAGATTCAACTACCTTTATTTTCATCTAAGAAATATTCATCAGTGGGCATCCCATGTCCCTTTTCTCCATCCAAGTTTAATCCCCTAATAAAAACAGCAAAAACAAGCAAGAGACTGTTCATTGACTGGAGAAAGTGTACCTAAAATGGATGTCTGACCAAGCAGGGTCATGTGTGGATGTTGAAACATGCAGCGACCCCATGGGAGCACCGCTATATATATATATATATATATATATATATATATATATATATATATATATAGTATATGGCCTATTTAAACAATTAACAATGCTGCTTCTTTTCAGAAAGAAATGATGAATAAGACAGTAAGACACATACTGTACATAAGAATGTATGATCCCTCTAGCAGTCCTCTGCGATAGGGACTTTGGGAATTTGGGTTCGGGCAGAAGTAGCCAGCCAACAGTAGAATCAGGGCTGTTACAGTGATTTGTTTATAATATGTTCTATATAACAGTGGTCATCAACTCTGTCCTCAGGATCCACTAACAGACCAGGTTTGCAAGATAACTGAAATACATCACAGGTGATATCATTTGCTGCTCAGTGATTGCAGTATTCTAGTCTGCATCTCCCCAAGGTAATACATAAAACCTGGCCTGTTAGTGGGCCCTGAAGACAGGGTGGATGACCACTGCTATATAACAAGGGCAAAGTGCAGTAAGCCATTCTTGGAACATGGTAATTATCTTTTGTTCCAAGAATGGGGATTATGCTTCAGGTGTACTATCACTTGCGCAAACAAAGAAATAATGGTCCAGTTGCCATAAAAACTAGACCCAGTACACAAACATTACCTTATAAAACTGAGTCTTAAGACCTGGAACATTTCAGGAAACAGGAAAGGATTAGTTCACTCTAATCATTATGGCAAACATTGCTCAAAAGCTGAGAAGTGTCATCTTTTCCTTCAGTTTATGCAAGTGTTATCCATGTCAGATACTCTTAAATGCTTGCTGAATAAAATGTATTCAGTTCAAAGTGTAGAGACAAACTGATTTTATATTGAAAGAAGGAGCAGTGCAATAATTAGCTTTGTAAATAGCTTCTGATTCTGTCTTGTTTAGGATATACCGGAACTATACATAGTAAACATATGCTTTCAATAGCTAAGGTAACATAAGCCAGAGCTCTCATCTGTCTCTGATTTGGAGAGACAGGTGCTCTTTAATGGTCTTGAAACAGCTTTCTGCTGATGATAATAAAGTGTCGTCTGTTTCTTTGGTGAAATCTTGGATTGGACCCACTATTTAGTGGTGGCACCTGCTATTTTTCCACAGTACCCCCTATGACTTGGTCTCACTGCTGTATAGAGTGCACTGGGCTTTTTGTATTTAAGGTTCTCTTTAAGACATAAATCCTTCCATCCTTATTTACTTTACAGGCATCCATCTTTAAAGGGTAACTCCACTTTCATGTGAAAATATATATAGTAAATACAATTGCAACATGTAGCCACATTAGTGCACTAATATAACGTTATTAAAAATGACCTTTCCTTTTCAGTCTGCAGGCCTGTGATTTTCTGTAAAATTCAATGAAATATGACAACCTGGGTGCGTTCTGTACACAGATGGTGTACTGAACGTCCCCCAGAAATGTAATTTCCTGCTTGTGTGATTGAATCACTGATTTTCCCAGAAGCCTGCACTAAGATACAAGTAACATTTTGGTGATTCTCGGATCCTCTGCAGCAAACATTTCCATTTTGGTGAAATACTCTCAAAGGGTTAATAAGATTTAAGGGATAAAGACAAAAAGGGGTTGACAGCGCTCAGGAACTGAGCTGGAATTGATGGATAATGGCTGCAATGAACCACATGTATACTCAAAAAGGTTGCTGGCAATTTATTCCAAAGATTAAAACAGAACAAATCTGAATGACAACGTTACCACAAGGCTGTAAGGCTGGCTCAGGCATTGATGGATCACTAGGACCGACCGGGACAACCAACCAAGGGACACTGACCATGGAAAGCCACAAGCACACACCAGCTGCAGTGTGTGGTGTGTGGAGCAGGACCCGTTGGCAAGGGAAGATGGTGTCACTGACACTGGCGATGTGAATAGAGCCAAGCAGCTGACTGTGTCCAGGGGAAAAAACTCAGTGGTGAGAGTCAAAGGAAAGGGGCGTCCCCGAAGACAACCCGGAACTGAGGTGTCGGAGAAGGAACCAGCTGCAAGGCGTCTCTGTTGCCATGACTACCAGTTTTGCACGCTTGCGTGCTTTGTCAAGTCACTGGAAAACGGCTAACAGAGGCAATATAACCCCATTGTAGGGCAGGGGTAGGCAAAGAGTGAATGGAACTCTGGACTAATTGATCATATAGTGCCTTTCAGCATTGCAGCATCTGATCCTTTGCCATTAGACAGCAGCACAGTTCAGCTAAACATATATTGCTTTATGTGTTTTTTCCTGTGATTGGTGCCTGGAACTCAACACATCTAAAAGGATTCAGACCCTGCCGCTTTCCTCATTAGAACCCTGCAAGTGTGCAGCACAGTGGCTAAGTGGTTAGCACTTCTACTTAGCAGCTCTAGTGTCATTGGTTGGAATCCGAACCACAGCACTACCTGCATGTTCTCAATGTGCCGGAGTGGGTTTCCTCACACATTCTGAAGACACGTAGATTAACTGGCTCCTGTCTAAACTGGCCCTAGTATGTGTATGAATGTGAGTTATGGACCTTAGATTGTAAGCTCCTTGAGGGCAGGGACTGATGTGAATGTACAATATACTGTATTTGTAAAGTGCTGTGTAAATTGACTGCACTATATAAGTACCTATAATAAGTGCAGCAGCTGATCACTAATGAAAAAGTCATTTGGATTGCACATAGAGAAACAAACAGCTAATTATTTAGAATAACAAAAGGTAGGAACAAACTTTTAGTTGTGTATGGCCAACACCTTCCGGTTCGGTTCACACCAGAACTTGCGAACAGACAAAAAATTTGTGTGAACACCATTAAAGTCTATGGGACACGAACGTGAAAAATCAAAAGTGCTCATTTTAAAGGCTTATATGCAAGTTATTGGCATAAAAAGTGTTTGGGGACCCGGATACTGTCCCAGGGGACATATATTAATGCAAAAAAAAAGTTTTTTCAGGAGCAGTGATTTTATGAATGCTTAAAGTGAAACAATAAAAATTAAATATTCCTTTAAATATCGTGACCACGGGGTCCCATTAGTATGCCTGTAAAGTAGCACATTTTTCCCGTGTTTAGAAAAGTACAGCAACAAAATGACATTTCTAAAGGAAAAAATGTCATTTAAAATTGCTCACGGCTGTAATGTATTGCCAAATCCCGGCAATATACATAAAAAATCATTTAAAAAAACAGTGTGGGTTTCCCCCCCAGTCCATACCAGGCCCTTGGTGACTGGTATGGATATTAAGGTGAACTCCACGCTAAATTTATTTTTTTAATGGCGTGGGGGTTACTCTTGTTGGGTGCAGGAACGGTCCCTGCTGTTAAATATTATTTCAGAGGCCCTCCTTTAGTGGCCTGTGAGCGTCTGTCTCTCCTTGGAGGCCTTCCGGACATGATGGCTATTTTTTTATTTAACACCGCACTACACTGTATTATATACTGTGTACACCGCTTGAAGTGTATTTAAACCTGTACATACTGTATTATATACTGTGTACACCACCTGCACTGTATTAAAAACTGTACACTGCCAAATGCACTGTATATATAGGCTACGCTGAATGCAGAGTATATATATATATATATATATATATATATATATATATAGTCATGACCGAAATTGTTGGCACCCCAGAAATCTTTCCAGAAAATCAAGTATTTCTCACAGAAAAGTATTGCAGTAACACATGTTTTGCTATACACATGTTTATTCCCTTTGTGTGTGTTGGAACAAAACAAAAAAGGGAGGAAAAAAAGCAAATTGGACATAATGTCACACAACATTCCAAAAATGGGCTGGTCAAAATTCTTGGCACACTTTCAAAATTGTCGATAAATAAGATTGTTTCAAGCATGTGATGCTCCTTTAAACTCACCTGGGGTAAGTAACAGGTGTGGGCAATATAAAAATCACACCTGAAAGCAGATAAACAGGAGAGAAGTTCACTAAGAGCCCATTCACACAGGGACGACTTGTCAGGCGACCTAGTCGCCTGACAAGTCGCCTCCCGTTCTGTGCTATGGAACCGTTCTAAGGGGAGCGACGCAAGTCGCTCCGACTTAGAAAAAGGTTCCTGTACGACTTCGGGGGCGACTTGGGGCGACTTGCATAGACTTCTATACAGAAGTCGTTTTGCAAGTCGCCCGGGCAGTCGTTTGCAGGTCGCCTCGCTGAGGCGACCTGCAAGTCGTGTTGCCCCTGTGTGAATGGGCTCTTAGTCTTTGCATTGTGTGTCTGTGTGTGCCACACTAAGGTTGGAGAACAGAAAGAGGAGAAGAGAACTGTCTGAGGACTTGATAACCAAAATTGTGGAAAAATATCAACAATCCCAACGTTACAAGTCCATCTCCAGAGATCTAGATTTGTCTTTGTCCACAGTGTGCAACATTATCAAGAAGTTTGCAACCCATGGCACTGTAGCTAATCTCTCTGGGCGTGGACGGAAGAGAAAAATTGATGAAAGGTTGCAACGCAGGATAGTCCGGATGGTGGATAAGCAGCCCCAAACAAGTTCCAAAGAAATTCAATCTGTCCTGCAGGCTCAGGGAGCATCAGTGTCAGCGCAAACTAACCGTCGACATTTAAATAAAATGAAACGCTATGGCAGGAGACCCAGGAGGACCCCGCTGCTGACACAGAGACATAAAAAAGCAGGACTACAGTTTGCCAAAATGTACTTGAGTAAGCCAAAATCCTTCTGGGAAAACGTCTTGTGGACAGATGAGACCAAGATAGAGCTTTTTGGTAAAGCACATCATTCTACTATTTACTGAAAATGGAATGAGGCCTACAAAGAAAAGAACACAGTACCTACAGTGAAATATGGTGGAGGTTCAATGATGTTTTGGGGTGTTTTTGCTGCCTCTGGCACTGAGTGCCTTGAATGTGTGCAAGGCATCATCAAATCTGAGGATTACCAAAGGATTTTGGGTCGCACTGTAGAGCCCAGTGTCAGAAAGCTGGGTATGTGTCCGAGATCTTGGGTCTTCCAGCAGGACAATGACCCCAAACATACGTCAAAAAGCACCCAGAAATGGATGGCAACAAAGCGCTGGAGAGTTCTAAAGTGGCCAGCAATAAGTCCAGAACTAAATCCCATTGAACACCTGTGGAGAGATCTTAAAATTGCTGTTGGGAAAAGGCGCCCTTCCAATAAGAGAGACCTGGAGCAGTTTGCAAAGGAAGAGTGGTCCAGAATTCCGGGTGAGAAGTGTAAGAAGCTTATTGATGGTTATAGGAAGTGACTGATTTCAGTTATTTTTTCCAAAGGGTGTGCAGCCAAATATTAAGGCCTCTTTCACACTGGGGCGGTTTGCAGGCATTATTGCGCTAAAAACAGCACCTGCAAACCGACCTGAAAGTTCCGCTGCTTTGTCTCCAATGTGAAAGTCCCTGCAATACTTTTCTGTGAGAAATACTTCATTTTCTGGAAAAATTTCTGGGGTGCCAACAATTTCAGTCATGACTGTATATACTAATCTGATATATATATATATATATATATATATATATATATATATATGTATATATATATATATATATATATATATATATATATATATATATATATATATATATAGCGCATACTCCCGGAGGAGCGGCTGATTAAATGTTATATCCGTAATTTATGTCTACCACCCAACCCTCGGAGCCCATAGATTTACAAGTCACAGTCCTTAGTGCTTTTTCACTTGCTTTATTCAACAACACAAACTGGGATAGGAGAAGGACTTCCTCTGAGATGCTCTTTTGTTAACTTATCATCTTTTAAGTGAATCTTGCAGGAATACTATGATCAGTTGTGGATAGTTAAGAAATCATCTTCAAATGATCTCTTAAATCAGGGAAGATGGAAGTAGATTTTTATAGAGAAACTGTTGATAAAGAGTCACTCTGAATAACCTCTTCATCTATGCGACTTTTAAAGAACTGTCCGTATCTCTATATATGTGCTTGCAGCTTCAACGCTACCTGTTTCCCACTACTTCTCATTTGCATGGTACTTCCAAGTTGAGCTAAAGAAGAGTCACTCTGAATAATTTTTCCCGCTTGACTGATTGGAATCCCAGGGGTATTGCTGAACCCAAAGTCATAGGCCATCACTGCCCATCTCACTGATTTGTGCACTAACAACCCTCAGTCTCTGGTAGTACCGTTTCCCTTGGGCTTTCACTCACGTGATCAACAGTCCATGTGCCACTCATAAACAATCGATCGCCCAGTTTCCTTCCGCTTTGTTGCTACTTCTCCCGCAATGATTCTTAGCTCCTTTTCTTCTTTGTGGGGGCGGCCAACAACACCAGCGATCACATGCTGTGAAGTGTCGTCTGTTCCTTCATGGACGACCAGTTCACCGTTCCCCCTTTACTGCAAGGGAAAAGCTCAGTTGGACACCACGTGACCCCCTTTTATATGAGAGTCCCGGGTATTCCCAAGCAGATTAATGATTGGCCGAGACTAGCATACAAACTACCTGCCACTCAAAATAGAAATTGACAACAGACAGGCCTGCTGTAATATGGCACAAGCCTGTCTAAATTTACCTGGCACGAAAACTACCAAGAAGGGTCACCTACCTAAAAGTAGGTGCCCGCTGCAAATATATATATATATATATATATATATATATATATATAAAATCAAATACACTGCCACTAACTAACCTGCCTGCCTATTCTAGCTCAACCTCTCTATCTCCGTCCACTATAACACACTATATGGGCACTGTGTAAGCAGCCTTATATAGTGTGGGGCGTGGACCTAGTCCCCCTGAGCCATGATTGGCCAAAGGCACCCTGCCTTTGGCCAATTATGGCTCAAGCTGAGGAACGTGCTGTGATTGGCCAAAGCATGCAGGTCAGGTGTATGCATTGGCCAATCATCATACAGCAATACACTGCGGTCTTGCAGTGCATTATGGGGCACTCAAATTTGCTGCGAATGCCCCATAAAATTCGCTGTTCGGTGAACGGGGCGAACACCCGATGTTCAAGTCGAACTTACGTTCGACTCAAGGCTCATCCCTAATGGCCAGGTTAACTTTATTATTGTTTTTTTTTTTTTTTTTTTAATTATTTTTTATTGGAGTTTTCAACATAGTACAAACATGACACTTGTAAAGTGACAACACAAAAAGAAAAAAAAAAGAAAGAAAAATAAAAGGTAAGAAAAAACACAAAAGAGTCATACAATAGCACAAGTGTCCAGCATGATGCCTAACTTTATTATTTACTGTAGTTTGCTTAAAGTGGTTGTAAAGGCTAAAGGTTTCTTTTACCCTTATACATTCTCTGCAGTAAAGTAAAAAAATCTTCTATATGCAGCTCCTTCACTTCAGACCCCCCCTCCCCCCTTATATTTACCTGAGCCCGATCCCAGTCCAGTGCTGTGCCCGAGAGCATTCTTTGTCTTCATCCTCACTGGATGCAGTGGGAGTCATTGGCTCCTGCTGCTGTCAATAAAATCCAGTGACGAGGGAGCAGGGGGCGGGATAAAGCTGCACTGTGTTTGTCAATTGACACACACAAAGCAGGTTGGGATCAAGGCCACCCAAGTGCTCCCTTAGATAGTAGCTTTCTATGGGGGGACTTGGAAGGCAGGAAGGGCCAGAAGCGCCAATGGGGACCCCAGAAGAGGAGGATCAGGGCTACTCTGTGCAAAACCATTGCACAGAGCAGGTAAGTATGACATGTTTGTAAAAGGAACCTTTAAAATTACTTTAAGCACTGTCTATCATAAATAATTTCCCATGACTTTCTGTACCAGTGACAATAGTCACAAGGACAAACGGAGATGGTATATCTTTCCATTTGGTACACATGCAACCATAAAAACCTGACAGAGGTTCTAAATCCAATACTAAAAAAAACAGTTTGGGCTGTAGATAGATTTTATGCTAGATATACAGTACCCATACAGAATTTTTTTTTTTTTTTTTTTGATCATACATCACAGGACATTCATTGCATAGTGGTTAGATAGGCACCATCGGTGATTGGACACTGGTTAACCCCAATTAAGGAGAATTCCTCCCCTATATAACCCCTCCCATACGGGGAGGACCTCAGTTTTTTCACCATTGTATAAGGTGGTTGGTCACGTAAAACATGTGCTGTGAAGAAAGCACCAGCGGGGGCTTAAAGGACTATGCTGACTGGATCCATATCTTGGGCCGATATTTTGACTCCCAAGATGGTATGGTACCCGGGCCTCGACATCCGAAGAAGCGAGGTTTTGCCTGTAAGTCTCTCTTTGGAGGACTGGGCTCTGAGAAAACCAGGCTTGGTGTACTATTAATACAGTGGCACGAAAGTTTCTGGCAGAGTCTTTTACAGGTCCAGGTAAGAGGTTTCTCTGAGTAGGAACAAAAAAACCCCTGAAGGTTGGCACAACGCTACCCGCCATGATGGGTGAAGGCTGGAAACTGTCTGTTCTCAGCAGTTCCTGTAGCGGGGACAGGTAAGAGAAGTTAATCCTATATATGTATTTATATTACAAATGGATTTTCTTCAATGAGTAGTTGCATGTCTTACCTGATTTCCACCACTGGAGGGAGTAAGGAGCAAACTTTCGTGCCTTTCAGATACACACTCAGTGAAGCTGGTGTCCAATCTGCTCACTTCCTCCACTGGAGGTCAGATGCCAGGTGGCTAATTTAAAAGCCCAGAGCTTTCAGAGCTCTGTAAACAGATGGACACAGAGTGTGGGCAGTGAGCATCCTAAAGCGGTCGGATCCAGGCTAATCCTAAGACACCTACTCGGCATCAGGTTGTGCAGTATTAAGCATATATGTATATTGTGAGACTTTTAGTACAACAGTGATTGCATATGTACTAGTACGTCTGCTTTGTAGCTTGGGACTATGTCTCCTCGTAAGAGGGTCTCGGGGGGAGGTAACAAAGGCACAAGAAAGTCACCGCCTGTGTCTAGGGGTCCTAAAGATGCCTGCAGATTACCATCCCCCCCGCAAGACTGGAACCAGCCTCACAGGATGAGTCAGTGCCCCTGTCAGGTTTTGCAGCCTCTCCTAATGTTACAGCCCCAGCATATATCACAGAGGATTCCCTTAGGGCTACATTGGAGGGTTTTGAGGGAAGAATTATGAATTTTATTTCAGCTTCCTTAAAAAGGGGTAGATCCCATCCCTCTGCTGCACTTTCTCTTTCAGATGATTCTTCTGACAATGAGGAGAGATCCCTATCCAGAGATAGGGATCAAGAGCAGTCTGAGGATTCAGAGGAAGAGGAGAGAGCTTCTTCCTCTCAGGCACTCAAGAAGCAGGTCCAGTATTATACTGAACTAGTGCGTTCCACATTTAAAATGCCCTCTGCTGAGGCCGCTACATCCTCTGTTTCTTCCCTGGGGGTCAGAAGGATCCCACAGCCTGCCTTGTCCTTTCCAATTCATCCTTTAATGGATAAATTGTTGTATGAGGACTGGGGACATCCCGATAAACTGTTTACTCCTCCTAAAAGGTTTTCTATGCTTTATCCTCTGGAGGAAAGCTTCACCAAGAAGTGGGAGGTCCCATCCGTGGATGCGGCTGTCTCTTGTGTGAATAAAAACCTGACCTGTCCTTTGGAGAATGCTCAGGTGTTTAAAGATCCAACTGATAAAAAAGCTGGAAACATTATTAAAAGCCTCCTTCTCCATGGCTGGCGCTGTAGTCCAACCTACAGTCGCAACTGTGGGTTTGTGTCAATTCCTCAAGGAACAGGTTAAGCAGATGCTTGGCCTCCTTCCCAGTGAGGAAGTGGAGAACTATGCAGACCTTCCACAGGTGCTGTGTTTTATGATTGATGCCATTCTGGATTCTGCCCAGAAAGCATCTTGTTTGTCTCTCCCGTTGGTACACATGCGCAGGTCCCTTTGGCTTAAAAGTTGGGCAGCAGAGCTTTCATGCAAAAGATATTTAGCTGGATTCCCATTCAAAGGGGAACGCCTATTTGATTTGGGGATGACCTAGATAATTTTATCCAAAAAATTACAGGTGGTAAATCTACACTCCTACCATTTAAGAGGAGTAAACATCCACCATTCAAACGGTCTCTTTCCCCTTCCCCTGGAACATCAGGCTCTAAGCAGTGGTGACGGCCTTCCCAATCTACTTTCAGAGGAAAGGCCCAGGGTCACACCCAAGGGCAGAAAAAGGCTTGGGGATGAAAGCCTGCCAAGCAGAGCCCCAAAACATCCCTGTGAAGGGGCGCCCCCACTCGGCCAAGTGGAGGGAAGGCTCCTACAGTTTCCAGGAGCCTGGCGGGAATAGGTTCAAGAGAAGTGGGTGGTCTCTTCAGTATCTCTAGGTTACAAAATAGAGTTCCTAGAGCTTCCACCAGCTCGTTTCCTAAGGTCAAGAGTTCCCATAGATCCAGTAAAGCGAGAACCGCTACTACTGGCCTTAGATCGCTTACTATCCCAGGGAGTGATAGTAGAAATGAACCCAAAAGATCAGGGTTCAGGGTTCTACTCGAATCTCTTCACCGTTCCAAAGCCAAATGGAGATGTCAGACCCATCCTAGATCTAAAGGATCTGAATCAGTTTCTACACATTCGATCCTTCCAAATGCAGTCAATTCGTTCGGTGGTCTCCACCCTGCAGGGGGGAGAATTTATGGCATCAATAGGTATCAAGGATGCATATCTTCATGTGCCGATTTTTCACGCTCACCAAAGATATCTAAGGTTCGCGGTAGACCAGCGCCATTTCCAGTTTGTGGCCCTTCCTTTCGGTCTCGCTACAGCTCCTCGAATTTTTACAAAGATTCTAGACTCTCTCTTAGCAAATCTAAGAGCTCAGGGTATAACTGTGGTAGCTTATCTAGACGATTTGCTACTCATAGAGCAATCGGTGGCACACCTGAACCGCGCTGTCTTCAAGATAGTAAGACATTTGGAAAGACTAGGCTGGATAATCAACCTAGAAAAGTCTTCTTTGCAACCTTCAACAAGGTTGGAGTATCTAGGCATGATCATAGACACCGCACAAGGCAGAGTGTTTCTACCAGAGCCAAAGGTCAAGGCCGTAAGAGCTCTAGTCTGCTTAGTATTAAGCAAAAAGAGTCCATCTATTCGGCTATGTATGAGACTATTAGGAAAGATGGTTGCCACTTTCGAGGCTGTTCCATTTGCCCAGTTTCACTCAAGGCCCCTGCAGAGAAGCATTCTCGCAGCTTGGAACAAAAAGACTCATGCCTTGGATCTTCCGATGTGCCTATTCCCAAGAATACACAAAAGCCTCAATTAGTGGTTACGAACCAAAAATCTTTTGAAAGGCAAAGTCTTTCTTCCACTACAATGGAAGATCGTAACCACAGATGCCAGTCTGACAGGCTGGGGAGCAGTTCTGGAAGAAACATGCACGCAGGGAAGATGGTCGGCAACCGAGAGACGCTTGCCCATCAATATTCTAGAAATTTGGGCAATTTACTTGACCCTCATGGACTGGTCTTACAGGCTACAGGGTCATCCTATTCGGATACAATCCGACAATGCCACGGCTGTGGCTTATATCATTTACCAAGGAGGCACCAGAAGTCTGGATGCCCAAAGGGAGGTGAATTGCATTCTTGCATGGGCAGAAAGCCATGTTCCCTGCCTGTCTGCGGTATTCATCCCAGGAGTGGAAAATTGGCAAGCGGATTTCTTAAGCCGCCAGCAATTATGCCCAGGAGAATGGTCCCTACAACCGACATATTCCAAACCATATGTCAAAGGTAGGGAACACCAGATGTGGATCTATTCGTGTCTAGATTCAACAGGAAGCTGGACAAATTTGTGTCCAGAACAAGGGATGTACTTGCTCAGGGGTCAGATGCTCTGACAATCCCATGGGATCAGTACAATCTAATGTATGCCTTCCCTCCGAACCCACTTCTTCCGCGGTTCCTGGGAAGGGTCAAAAGGGAAGCAAAGTCGGTCCTTTTAGTAGCCCCGGATTGGCCCAGACGACCTTGGTATGCAGAGATCGTAAAGATGGCAGTGGGCAGGCCTTGGGTCTTCCCATTCCGGCCAGATCTGCTCACACAGGGTCCGATTTGCCACCCTGCTTTACGAAGTCTAAATTTGACGGCTTGGCTGCTGAAACCCACATTTTAAAAGACCGTGGGCTCTCGGAGTCAGTCCTTTCCACTCTGGTCAATGCCAGAAAGCCTGCCTCCAGGCTTATTTAATACAAAATCTGGAAAGCATATGTTTCCTGATGTGAACCCAGGGGATGGCATCCTAGAAGGTATATGATTAGCAGAATCTTGACCTTTCTTCAGTCAGGCCTAGAAATGAGATTGGCTTTGAGCACTATCAAAGTCCAAATTTCGGCTTTGTCTGTATTTTTTCAGAAGCCATTTGCTTCATATTCCATTGTCCGGGCCTTTATTCAGGGGGCACTGCGGTTGAATCCGCCAGTCCACCAGTCAAACCTCCTGTATGCCCATGGGATTTGAATTTGGTGTTGTCTGCTTTACAGGGACAACCCTTTGAGCCACTGCACCTGGCTCCTTTAGGGCTTTTGACTAAAAAATTAGTCTTCTTGATAGCCATATCCTCTGATAGGAGAGTATCAGAATTGGCAGCTTTTTCTTTTAAAGAGCCATATTTAATTATTCACAAGGACAGGATTGTTATGCGTCCTAATCGTTCCTTCTTACCTAAGGTGGTTTCAGGATTCCATTTGAATCAAGATGTAATCCTACCATCCTTTTTTCCAGATCCGCAGTCCGTGGAGGAAGAATCTTTGCATACTCTTGATGTGGTTAGAGCAGTCAGTGTCTAACTGCAGGCAACCGCTCAGATACGGAAAACTGTTTGTTTATTCTGCCAGATGGCCATAAGAAACATAAGAAAGGCCAAGCAGCGTCGATATCCACTCTTTCTAGATGGATTTTCAGGCTTATGATATAAAGAGGAAGACTCCTCCTTTTCATGTGAAAGCGCACTCAACTAGGGCTGTTAGTGCTTCTTGGGCAGTGCATCACCAGGCCTCCATGGCTCAGATCTGTAAGGCTGCGACTTGGTCTTCAGTCCATACATTCACCAGATTCTATCAGGTGGGTGTAAGAGGGCAAGAGGATACCGCCTTCGGGTGCAGTGTACTGCAGGCTGCAGTTTAGTTCCTCTGGTCTGTTTGCGGTCTATTTTCTGATCTGTGTCTCCCTCCCCTCAAATGAGCATTGCTTTGGGACATCCCACTATGTAATGAATACTCTGTGTCCCGTGAAGTATGATCAAGAAAATAGGATTTTTAAATACAGCTTACCTATAAAATCTTTTTCTTGAGAGTATATCACGGGACACAGAGCTCCCGCCCTTCTATGGGTTTTACGTGGTTACCTATTGCTTTGCAACAAAGCTGAGGTCCTCCCTGTATGGGAGGGGTTATATAGGGGAGGAATTCTCCTTAATTGGGGTTAACCAGTGTCCAATCACCGATGGTGCCTATCTAACCACTATGTAATGAATACTCTGTGTCCCGTGATATACTCTCAAGAAAAGGATTTTACAGGTAAGCTGTATTTAAAAATCCTAATTTTTTTTGCCAGAGTAGCATATGTAGCTTTTAACTGTTCAAGTGATTTTCTGTCTTTTATTTTAGCACCTGTAAAAGCATAAACTCTTTTCTTTTGTAAATGAAGTATTGATTGTACTTTTTCTTTCTCAAACAAAACATGATTAGATGTGTCAGTGGATTGTATTTTGATTCAAAAACATTTGGTGCTAATAGGCTTCCGTCCTTTCCATCTCAGGGTGTTTGAAGGTATACCATGCCATGGAAGAGATGAACACAGCTGTGTCTACAGAATATATATATTTTTTCTATGGAACATTATTCTAATGGTTTATAGACACAGCTGTCTCTATGTTTTCTCTGTGGCAGCAAACAAAATTCGAACATTTTCAACTGGGGACAACTATTACTTCAAAAGCCTCTCTGTACAGTAGGGAACACTCTGGTTGTATGGACAGGGTTTTAGTATCATATTCAGGTCACTTTTGTGCATTTAAAATGCCTATCCAAAAAAATGTTCTAAAATGGCAATATTTTTTGACTGAATAGTGAAGAATGAATGTAACTTTGTAGGCAGGTGCAGTTTATCCTTCATTCTGTAGGTGGTGCTGGTTGATGTGTCCCTATATAGATGGAGTAGACTAGGATAGGAAGAAAGTTGTTCCTCTGTAGATTCCGTAAGTGTCACCAGGAGAGCAGTGGTCCATTTGGACACTGCAACACTGCGTGACCTCGGAGGCCATCTTTAGTGTGGGCCATGCTAATAAATAGCAGTGCCCCACTGCATTTGGCACGCAGTTGAAAGTGTCTATGGTAGGGAAAAGGACTATGCCTGCCAGGGACAGTGCAATAGTCTTAGGGAAAGGTTCCTGTTTTGAGACGGGAGGGAATAAAGTGATATTAAAGTCTGTTTTTTTTTTTTTTTTGTTGTTTAAAAAAAACAAAAATGTTATACTTGCCTGCTCTGTGCAGTGGCTTTGCATAGAGTAGCCCAGATCCTCCTCTTCTCGGGTCCTTCTCCAGCGCTCCTGGCGCCTTCCTCTTGCCAAGTGCTCCCACAGCAAGCAGCTTGCTATTGGGGCACCCGAGTCAAACCACTGCTCTGTCTGTCCATTCAGACACAGAGCCACGGCTGGGCCCCGCTTACTGACTTTGATTGACAACAGTGGGAGCCAATGGCACCCACTGCTGTGTTTCAGTCAATCAGGAAGGAGCTCCTTGGACAGCCGAGGCTCTCGTGCAAAATCGCTGGATCGCGATGGGGCTTAGGTAAGTATTAAGGGGGCTGATGCACACAGAAGGTTTTGTATCTCAAAGTATATGTAGCGCCCTGGGGTTTAGTCAGGGAGCTCCTCACCAAATTCCTTGTCAGGAGTAGCTACTGCAGTTAATTGATAGAGATCTATTGATTTCTCCCTAAGTTTGGCCTTCTTGCACTTTTTCTACCACTAGGTGGCCGGGAACTTGGTGGTACTAGATTTGAGAAGAGCAACCCAAGGTCACGTTATGGGTATATGGGGTATCTCAGCCAATAGGCAGGGGTTTTCTTGAATCCCTTGGCCTGCTGGGAGTACCTATATATTTGGGTGAGGTCAGGTGATCTATGTTCTGTGCCACCTGGATGGCTGTCTGGGTGGACGTGTGTCGTATGCCCCGGGCTGCTAGGCCTAAGATTGAGCCTATCCCGGGGGCATCTGGCTGCCAGGCTGTGTGGGGGCCTATCCAGAAGTAAGAGAGCAGGGTTGGGATTGAGAACCTGTCATGGTCGGAGGTAGAAGAGAAGCTGTCGCCACTAAGGGACCGACCACCTTTACCAGGGACCACAGTGAGTAACTGAAGCAAGTACCGGAACAGTATTCTCACCGAATGGGCACGATGGAGAATCAGGAAACTTCAGGCGGTGATCAAGTCAGGGACCCAGCCAGCGGAGGTGACACTTGCAGAGCAGCCTTGTGTGTCAAGCCAGGGACCAAGCTGGTTAGCAGGGATGAAGTTTGAAAAGTATCTGGAGTGCCAAGCTAGGGACCCAGCAGGGAAGCGTGGGTGACGCTTGAGGGAGATACCACCACAAAAGCCTTGAGGAGCTCACGGGATTCAGAATCAGTGAATCAGAGAGTCCAGTGAGAGACTAGGAGCTAAAGGGGCTGAAGAACTACAAATAGACGTTGTAGTGAAGCTGAGAGAACTGTTGAACTTTGTGTTGGGAACTATTAAGTACTGTTGCCATAGCAGACAACAATCCTGCACGTGCAGAAGTGGCGCCCCAGGGGTGTCCTGGCCCTAACCCTCTTTCTCTTCAAAATATAAAAAGGACTGTTAAAAGAAATAAAACCTCTTTTGCACCCAAGAAGTGTCTGGCGCCCAATGCCTTTCACCATCTTTGCACCCTCTATGCCTCACAACCCACCACATATTGAAGGATGTCAGCTGTCTTTGGTCTTGAAGGCCCTCATTAGGCTGGAAGAGAATAAGGACTTTGCTACATATAGAATGCATTAAGATATATAGCTCTGCTACCCACTGGTCTCCAGAATTGCTTCATAGGACATGCACAGCTCATGCCATCACTATGTCTGTCAGCCACCCCTTCATGCAGATGCTGCTTCAGTACTATAGACTATGCCAGTGTGATATCTTTTAAGCTGAAGATCTACTAATGTACCACTAGTATTACTGTGCCTTCCACTATCAGCATTACTGTACCTGAACTATCAGTGTTACTGTAGTTGCTACTACAACAGTGTTTGGAACTGTTACTTCAAGTGTGCTGACGCATTTGCTACAGCCACATTCCTAGTGCTAGTGACAGCTAGTGAATGGCTCCCACTGCTATCAATCTGCCCTGTGAGAGGGGAGAGAGCTGAGAGAGCCGCTGCTCTCGGGCACAGTGCTGGATCGAGATCAGGCTCAGGTACGTATAGGGGGAATCCTGTAGCACGGAAGATTTTTTTTTTACTTTGATGCAGAGAAGGCATTAAGGCAGAAAACTTTAAGCCTTTACAACCGCTTTACAACCACTTTAGCAAAGTAATGACTCTCTTCGGACTTTGTGTGCCGTTCTTCCAACTTCGGTACCAACTTCCTGCCGCCCACACCCTGACAAAAGAACACAAAATTTTTGGATTTTTGGTGTACATCAGTGTACATAATTAGATATATTTCTCCGTCTTTACAAATCATAGAGGATTACTAAACCCAAGAACAAAAATGGAATATATATTTATACAGTGAGGGGAAAAAAAGTATTTGATCCCCTGCTGATTTTGTACATTTGCCCACTGATAAAGAAATGATCAGTCTATAATTTTAATGGTAGGTTTTTTTAACAGTGAGAAACGGTATAACAACAAAAATATTCAGAAAAACGCATTTTTAAAAAAGCTATAAATTGATTTGCATTTTAATGAGTGAAATAAGTATTTGACCCTTTCCCAAAACATGACTTAGTACTTGGTGGCAAAACTCTTGTTGGCAATCACAGAGGTCAGACATTTCTTGTAGTTGGCCACCAGATTTGCACACATCTCAGGGGGAAATTTGTCCCACTACTCTTTGCAGATCCTCTCCAAGTCATTAAGGTTTCGAGGCTGATGTCTGGTAACTCCAACCTTCAGCTCCCTCCACATATTTTCTATGGAATTAAGGTCTAGAGACTGGCTAGGCCACTCCAGGACCTTAATGTGCTTCTTCTTGAGCCACTCCTTTGTTGCTTTGGCCGTGTGTTTTGGGTCATTGTCATGCAATACCCATGTCATGGAATATCCATCCATGACCCATTTTCAATGCCCTGGCTTTATTGCAAAACTTAAATACTTAACTGCCCAAAGTGTTACACTAAACTTTTCATATAAACCTTATTATTATAACATTGAAAAATATGAAAACCCCCTATCGGGTCTTTTAAGCAGCCAATAAAGTGCAATATAAGTGGTTGAAAAAGTTGAATTTTATTGGTACAAAAAATATAAATAACATATTAAAAAGAAAATATTCTTTTTCTAATTCTAAGAAATATCAACTAATGCTTTTCAGCTAATTATTTACTGAATAATATGATATGTTATATAAAATACAAAAGACTGTTTTTTTTTTTAAATTCTATATTTTATTTTTTCAAACACAGAAAAAGAAAAAAAAAAAATTTTTCATATAATATATATATATGTATATGTATGTATATATATGTGTGTGTGTGTGTATATATATATATATATATATATATATATATATATATATATATATATATATATATATATATATATATATATACACACACACACACATATATACATATAAAACAAATATCGCTATTGCTGCTTCCAATTTGCAGAAGCTGTTCTAAAGTTAGCACTGCATTTGGACTTGGGAAGAAAAACTCTTTGCTTTTAATGAAAACCTCTATGAAACAAATTTTGCCTATCTATAATTTTGTACACTGTTTCTCAGAAAGGAAAAAAATTATCACCAAGCTAAAGAGGAAACCTCAGATAACAAGCTAAAATAGTTCCTTTTCACACACACTGAAGCCGCTAACAACAAGATGCAGGGAACAAACATACTAACACCTCAAATAAGACTACACAATATGGTGTGAGGCCTAGGCAAAACCACAGAGCCGTGTTTTACTACATGCAAGAATTTATTTTCATCCGGTTGTACCAAAGACACAACTGCAAGCAGGGGTTCATATTTAAAAGCAAAACCTAAACCCTACATTTGAATGCATTTTTAAAATGAAGGTATCTATGTCATGAAAGCAGGAAAGTTAATTAGTTTTTATTTTTATTATTAGGTATCACCTATACCAAGGGTCTCCAAAGTCTCTAAGCAAAGGCCCAGTTTACTGTCTTTCACACATTTCACACGGAATGTGGCCAGCAGGGGTAAAAAATATCCCAAATTTAGTGGAAATAAACAATGCCTCAGGTTTAGTGATTCGTGGGAATAAATAGGATGGATAGTGCTATATCATTGGTATTAGTAGGAGGAATAGTGCCCCATCAATGGTGTTAGTAAAAGGAATAGTACCCTATTGTTGGTGTTAGCAAAAGGAATAGTGCCCTGCCATTGGTGTGTGTGTGGGGGGGGGGGGTAGTGTGGGGTGTGCAGAGGTAGGCAGAGAAGGAATTACCGTTTGGGGTACACAGGTGAGCAAGGAGGGGATGTATGGAGTTAGGGAAGGTGGGTGCAAAGATGGGCAGAGGAGGCAGGTAAAGTTAAAGGGGAGGGGGTTTGGAGTGGAGAGGATGGGGGAGGTCTGGGGTGCAGAGGTTAGCATGGGTTTTAGGATGCAAAGGTGTACTGACAGGGTGGATAAAGATATAGATCATGTGTAGGACAGCCCATTCATTTCAATGGGCTGCTCTATGCACTACAAATGAGGAAGAAAGTCCCAAACCCTTTTTCAAAATCACATGGTGCTAAGGCACATGTCAGCAGATGCATGAGGGTGTCATTAACAATTATTGGCACTACTGTGTATCTGCTAAAGGGCAGCATGTTTCTGTGGTGTCAGGAAAGTGATTTTGCATGCGTTCCTGACACACACAAATGTGAATGCAGGCTAAATGTCTCATTTACATTGGTGGTCAGTGTAAATCTCCTCATTACATTGGGGCTTGGTGTAGATTCCTTTCATTCACACTAGTGGCAAGTGTGAATCTCACCCTTACATTGGTGGTCAGTGTAAATCCCTACTTACATTGGTGGTTACTGTGAATGCTTCTATTACATTAGTGGTCAGGGCAAACCCCTATTACATTAGTGGTCAGTGTAAACCCCTATTACATTGGTGGCCAGTTTTGAAACTCCTCTTTATATTGGTAGTTGGTAAAAAAAAATCAGCATTGCCATTGATCACACCCTCCCCTCCCCTCCAGCACTGCCACTGATCCCAGAAGTCCTAGGAGTCCTGGGTCCCCTCACCTCTCCAGTCCATGGTGTGCAGGCAGTGAGGAGATGATGTGCTGTAATCTCTAGCAAGCAATCAACAAGCAGAAATCATGTGCTGTAACCTCTAGCAACTAATCAGTAAGCCGTAATGTGTGCTGTAACCTCTCACAACCAGTCAGTGGGTGGTAATGATACACTGTAACCTCTGGCAACCAATCACAATCACTGCCTGATCTGATTCAGTAAACAGATTTTGAGTCTAGCTGCTATTTATTGTATGTCTCTGAGCAGGTGGAGAGCAAAACTGCATGGGGGGGGGCAAGAAAATTTTTGCCCAGGGTCCAATCAATATTAAAGACGGCCCTGCATATCATCACTCTTAAAATAATAATGTGAGTTAAGTTATGCTGACATTTTATTGATAGGCATATTTTAAGAGAAAATTCAGCCTTGATGACAGTGTCTCTGGAAAGGGCATCTTTTGACCCTCTTGTAGTCATCTTACCTGTACACCCTCCCAGCTTGTTGTTCCTCTGTACTCAGCAATGTAATTGTCTGTGTCAGTGACATCATTATATTGGTCATATGGCAGTGCTTAGGCCTAGAGATTGCTTACTAGGCTTGGGCCCCATCACAGAGCGATGCTCCCCCACACCTGGAAGTGCTGGGTATTTTAATCAGTTGCAGGGAAGGAATCATCCACAAGGGAGCACAGGTAAAGTGAGTTGGGGCAGAGGGGAATCAAAGGTTTGCCTTACTGCCCCCCTCCTCACAAGCACAAACCATTCAGCCACAGGGTTTTAGACCACTTTCCCCACCCGTTAAGACAGCATGGGACAATTATTAGTCACTGGTACTGTACCATGTAGGGCAGTGTTTCACATGTTCTTCCATACACAGAAATACTGAATATTTCTTTGATCCCAGCACAGCAGCTGAATTATGGGGAACTAACTAGCTGTGCCAGTGAAGAGGGTTTGCATTATTGCACTGACTGAATACTGAATACTTTATGGCACATGCTATGTATTAAAGATTTCTGTAGATGGCTGCTTGTAGAATGGAACATTTTGAACTTTAATCGGAACTCTCTTTCTTTTGGGAAATAATTATTTCACAATTATTTTGTTGTTCAATTTTACTGTTATAAGTCATTTTTCTCTAAAGTTCAACCATTTATGGTGGAAGCTTTTGTTCCACTACTGGTTTCAGTGACAATATAGCTTTTTGGTTAATTGTTCACTCTCCATATATAATAGCAACATTGTCCACCATTACTGGAAATATTGCAGTTATTCATAAGATAACATTATGACTTTTTAGTCATGAGAATTGTAAAACCTCGCCCGCAAAGATAAGATGACTTGCCCAAGGTTACAGGGAGGTATCCAATTGCAGTCTCCCACATCAATTTGTAATTTTTCCACTGCAACGTCATTCTTTTTTCCTAATGACAGTCTCTTGTGACATACAGAATTTGTGTGTTCTTACAATGCATGAGCTGCAATCAGATCTCCTTGCTGTGATTGTGAGAAATGTAATGTGTCTTACTGTACTTTGCCACAGCCATTCCTTCATGGTCTGATCATATCAGGACCACCGATATGGTGATGGAAAGGATACAAACAACTCAAGTAAGATGTCCATTGTTAGCTACAGTAACCTCTGCAACCAGAAGCATTTATGTCATCAGTAAATAATTAGATATGGTGATGACATAATCAAGTCAAGTGATATCTGCTCATCAACTGCATGGATGTTAGCACTTGCCCAAAGCTGCAGAAGCTCAACCCACTAATATCTTGGTAGCTTTCATTAGGAAGGGGGGCTCAGTGGTTAAGTGAATAGTACTTCCAAGTGACAGCACTAGGGTTGTTGGTTTGAATCCCAACCATGGCACTACCTGCCTGAAGTTTGCATGTTCTTCCTATGCCTGTGTGGGCTTCCTCCCCTACTCCATAGACTTGCTGGTAGGTTAACTGGCTCCTGTCTAAATTGCCCCTAGAATATATGAATGTGAGGCATAGACCTTAGATTGTAAGCTCCTTGAGGGCAGGGACTGATGTGAATGTACAATATATACTGTATGTAAATAGCTGTGTAAATTGATGGCACTATATAAAGACATGTAAGATGGGGAGAAGGGATCTCATATTCAAGGATGGCACAGGTGCAATTGATGTCTCCTAAAGTCAATGAAGAGTTTTTGATGCTCAAATTTCAAACAAAAAAATAATGAAACTAAGGAATCATAATTTGATAGTAATCAGACTTTCTAAATTTAACTACTGCATTGTCACCCATTTCTGGGCACTCATAAGCTGAACTAAAGCAGCTGTAACAACACACAGTGCTCTGGTATCTTCCGCTGTGGTCACCGCAGTAAACCTGTGACATTCAGATGCCACTACTAGAGCTAGCACACATCCACAAAAAGTTTATACAAAGAGTCTACAAGACGTGCACAGTGCAGGGAGAGAACACAAGAACAAAATAGGGGACAACTGTTTTACTTATTGTTATACTAAAAAAAAAAAAAAAAAAAAAAAAAAACTAAGTATTCTTCTGTTAGAGTTTAGTTCTACTGTTGTGGATATTTTATTAGCTGCACTTGGGACAGGTTTAGTATAACCTGTATTGGAGCCTGCTGCCAAAATTAATGTTTCAAGATTTTTATTGTTAATGGAAATATCCTTTAATTAGATGGGTAAATACAGTACCTGTAGCTATTACAACAGTCTTGTTCCTTTCTACAGACAAATGCTTACCTTTTCTTGGGAAAAGGTTTCCCCTCGTGGATGAACATATGACCATTGGGAAGTCATTGGACATAAAAGGGCCTTAAGAACAGTTCTTCCTAAATACTGTTTGTCCCATTAAGTACATGAGCAATGCCTCATAGAGCAAAGTAGGAAGGAAATAGCCAAGGGTCAGCAGAAGTGAAGGGCCTAGTGGATGTCCAGGGGGGGCAGTTTTAATCTTCATGCCCATGCAGTAAGCCAGGAGATGGTGCATTTGACCAAAGCTGTATCTATTGCAATCTTTATCAATGTAATTTAAAGAAATGGGGAGGGGCAAATCTGTTATCTTGCCATGAGTTCCAATCTGCCTTGATCCATCTCTGGAAGGTAATGAGAAAGAATGCCTTAAATTAAAGTGTACAGCTTTATATCTGTAGAAGCTACAAGTAAATAATGGGTTCTCATACCTTCTACAGTGATGACCTGCCTTGTAACTGGACCCACAGTACACCGAAACACTGATTACAGATGAATGGGTTTTATTAAAACGAATGACAGTAAGCTCTGGGGAGAAGTATTAGTTAAACAGACTGAACAACAGAAAAAGCAGTAGAATATGAACAGCTGCATCATACAATGAAATGATTAGTGGTGTTCGATCTATTTACTGCCAGTGAAAGGCTTTGCCAGAAACACACTGGGTGAGTGGAGAACAACGCTGCCAATTCACTAGAACAACATTGAACACATCCAATATTTCCCATTTCAGAGTTAGAGAGATAACATTGAGTATAAGGCCTGAATGAAATCTATCAGTCCCTATCTAACTACAGGTCAGTGTTTAAATCCAATCATAGTCTGCCAGGGCAAGACCCCTAAATTCTATGGTGGAGCATTCAACTTTTGAAGAAAGATATTCATAATACACAGGGGTAAAAGGTATCAGTGTCTTAACAGCTAACAGTGAAATGAGTGCAGAGGTCCCTTTTAGGAAAGCTCTGCCATAAGCAGTGGTGTCCCCTAAGCAAAGTTCAGTACAACAGAGAATAGCCACAGGCCACTGACCACTTTGACGTTCAAAAGATGTCCATCAGGATACATTGCTCTGAAAGATGAATGGCTCAAACTGCACTGCTGCAGAATCGCATGTGATTTGCACAGGAATGCAGTGAGATTCCTGTGCGAATCACATGCGATGTGCAGCACCGCATCAATGTGAACCGGGCATTAAAGTAAGTTACAAAAAATACAACAAACAATACATAAAAAAAATAAAAGACTTATTGAAATAAAGACAAAAATTGGGGAAGTTGTCCAACCCATGCCAGACAGGTCCAGTCTAAACTCCATGGTGTTTGTTCACATGATTGAACTCAACTGACACACTGGGGAGAGCTAAGTATGACAAAGTTTTTATATACCGTGATTCTAATCCATGCAAGGTGAGGGGTTTCAGGATGATCTGGCAAAAGGGGAAAGCTGCAAATCAGCTTTCCCCTTTTGCCAGATCATCCCGAAACCCCTCATATTAAGTCTTTATATGGTACCCAGAATTTTGAGTCTCAAAGAGATTTTTGGTGAAAAGATCTGCCAACCCTGATAATGGGTATTTCAGTCCTGTAACATTTATTCTATCTACAAGAGAGTGCTGAAAAGGCCAGGAAGTAGTTAGCAGAAGCACGTGAAGTGTAGAGTGGAGCAGGACACAGTTGTGTGAGGACACCACACAGCTTGCTGGTAATGCCAGGCTCCTATATATATCTATATCTATATATATATATATATATATATATATATAGATATATATATATATATCTATATATATATATATATATATATATATATATATAGATATATATATATATATATATATATATATATATATATATATACACATACATACATATGTATATACATACATATACACACACATATACATATACATACACACACACACATGTGTATACAGTACTGTGCAAAAGTTTTAGGCAGGTGTGAAGAAATGCAAAGTGAGCAAACAGAAGAAAAATATAAATCAAATCAATATTTGATGTGGGTACCCTTTGGTTTCAAACCAGCATCAGTTCTTACAATTGCACACTTTGTACACTTGCACAAAGTCAGGGATTTTGTAGGATTAGAGTCAGGTGTATGATTAACCAATTAAACCAAGCAGGGCTAATGATTATCAATTTCATATATAGACTGAAACACAGTCGTTAACTGAAACAGCTGTGTAGGAGACTTAAAACTGGGTAAGGAACAGCCAAACTCTGCTACTAAAGTGAGGTTGTGGAAGACAGTTTCATGTCACAGGTTATACACCATGGCAAGACTGAGCACAGCAACACAAGGTAGTTCTACTGCATCAGCAATGTCTCTCCCAGGCAAAGATTTCAAAGCAGACTGGGGTTTTAAGATGTGCTGTTCAAGCTCTTTTGAAAAGCACAGAGAGAAACGGGTAACGTTGAGGACTATAGACCCAGTGGTTGGCCAAGAAAGCTTAATGCAGCAGATGAAAGACACATCAAGCAGGTCAAGCAGTGCCATCAGCATAGAACTGGCAGAAACCAGTGATACCCAATTACACCTGTCCACTGTGTGGAGAAGCCTGGCCAGAAGTGGTCTTCATCAAAGAATTGCAGCCAAAAAGCCATACTTCCATCATGGAAACAGGACTAAGCGACTCAACCATGCACTAAAATATAGGAACTGGGGTCCGGAAAAATGGCAGCAGGTGGTCTGGACTGATGAGTCAAAATGTTTAATATTTTGCTGCAGCAAGAGGCAGTTTGTTTGCTGAAGTGCTGGACTGCGGTACAGTAATGTGTATCTGAAGGCAACAGTGAAGCACAGTGGAGGTTACTTGCAAGTTTGGGGCTGAATTTTTGCATGCAATGGAGTAGGAAATTTGGTCAGGATCAATGGTGTCTTCAATGCAGAGAAATACAAGCAGATACTTATCCATCATATCCTACCATCAGTTAGGCGTGTGATTGGTCCCAAGTTTATTCTACAGCAGGACAATGACCCCAAACATACAGCCAAGGTCATTAAGAACTATATTCAGCATAAAAAAAAAAGAACAAGGAGTCCTGGAAGTGATGATTTGGCCCCCACAGAGCCCTGATCTCAACATCATGGGGTCTGTCTGGGATTACATGAAGAGACAGAAGGGTTGAGGTAGCCCACATCCACAGAGGATCTGTGGCCAGTTCTCCAAGATGTTTGGAGCGACCTACCTGCCGAGTTCCTTCAAAAACTGTGTACAGTACAAGTGTACCTAGTAGAATTGATTCTGTTTTGAAGGCAAAGGGTGGTCACACCAAATATTGATTGCATTTGGATTTCTCTTCTGTTCATTTACTTTCCATTTTGTTTATTGACAAAAATAAAGTATTACACTTCTATTTCTGAAAGCATTCCTAATTAGCAGCATTTTTTCACACGTGTCTACAACTTTTGCACAATATTATAGTGCTGGAGAAATGTGGATCAATCTTGTTTACTATTAGACCTGATAAAACAATGCCCTTTTCACTACTCTATCGTGCTGTATGGTCTAAAAATTGATTTTAATTGAATACTGGCTGACATGAATAGCAGACATAAAAAAACTGAGTGTATCTTATCTGTACACATTTCAGATGTAGAGTACAGATGATATTTGTTAGAACTTGTCACTGTTTGTGTACTAAGAGATTCTCCACTTATTTACTTACTGCTATGAGCAATCTCTGTAAAACCGTTGTAATATTGGTTTAGTGTCAGTACTAAATAAATATGCAGACCTTAACCTATTGAATATTTGTCAGCATGAAGGGAACATAATGTGTAAGCTCGGGGCATAGCTGCCACTATTTGCTGAAAAATTATCCCTGTGAATTTTGGTTCTATATATTGACTTGTTTATCCTGATGGGGAAGCATTGAAGGATGATGGTGTATAGGAGAGGTTCAGCATATTGATAGATAGATATTGATCACTAGCTCACTTTGGGTCTTAGCACGGGGCTATGACATTAACACATGATAGGAAAAAAGCTCATTAAAAAGTAATACTGCTCATGGATGGGATGAACATTTAAATAAAAATTTTACATTAATGTAAAACAATTTTTACATGTATAGGTATAAAAACTATTCAAATAATTGTTAAAATCCTGCAGAAAGTGTTGAAGAAAAAAATCTGCAAATTAAAAAATAAAATAAAATCCAGAATCTACAAACAATAATGTTGTTTTTTACCATTCTATTTTCCTTCTTTTTTTTTTTTTTTTCATTTGTTTAGCAAAAAAAAAATAAAAAATCCTGGTGGTAATTAAATAAAGTGGTGATTAAAAGAAAGCTCATCTGTCTCAAAAAAAATATATATAATGGGGACAGTGTTGCATGTTAGCGTAATTGTAATTCAAGGTGTGACAGCGCTGAAAATTGGCCTGGGGAGGAAGTTGGTGAAAGTGTCCAGTATTGATGTGGTTAAAGTTCGAGTGCAGAATCTGAACTCCACTGAAATCAATTGAAGCCAAATGTTAAAAATCAGTTCTAGCCCATCTTCTACACTAAGACATTGAAAAAATAAAATTTCCTCTAGGTGGGATATTTGGAAAGGGATAAATAGTGCAATGAGGTATGAGAGTAGTGTAAAAAGTATATACATTTTAATTAAGAAACATAGGTTTAAAATAATGAGCACATATATACACTATACATATCACAAAATATCATGAATGAATACTGGACAGGACTAATCATATAATAACATTACAAAAAAAAGACAGCTAGTAAATCGCAAAGATCTGTTATGTTGGAGGTGAGCACAACAGAAAAGATCCAACGCGTTTCGAAAATGCTATTTCTTCATCAGGGGTGTATGCGATTTTATCGCAGAACCTACAACCGTCTGCAATTTAAACAAAATACACACATATTAGATACATAATATTGATTAAACACAAACTAATTTACGTGTGTGATCACATCGTACTTTGTGTTTTAGTGTGTTTAGACACTGACCGTATGAACTGTGTAGTACTAGAGTTGATTTTCTGTCCAGATTTTGACGTGTAGCCTCCCTGGCGGTATTCCCGAGTGTGGCTCGGGGTTAAAATTCAGTACCATTAGCGGTAACCCCGAGCCACACTCGGGATCGCATTGCAGGATCCTGGGGCGGCTTTACTTACCTTGTCCCCGGGATCCTGCGATGTCACCCGCAGTGTCCGAGGACTCCGTCCTCCTCCGAAGCCTCTCCGTGCCAGGCTCAGTTCCCTGCGAGCAGCGCGACGCACGGGGGCGGAGCCTGGCGGCAAATTAAAAAAAAAGTAAAAATCATAACACATACAGTACTGTAATCTTACAGATTACAGTACTGTATGAAATGATTTCACATCCCTTTTGTCCCCAGTGCTTTGGCCCATGCCCTGCATGCAGTTTTACATGATATACACTGTTCTTTCTGCCTGGAAACTGGAGATTGTCCATAGCAACCAAAAAGTGTCCCTTTACGTCAAAAGTGGCTTTAGACCAGCTAGAAAACAGCGATAGTAAATTAGAACACTTGCAGAATTGAGCGATAGTGAATTGTGGGGAAATTTATTTTATTACTATTTTTTTTTTTTTTAATTATTTATTTTTATTTATTATATTATAATTTATGTTTTTGTGTTTCAAACTTTATCATACCCGGGATATCTACTAGACTCTGGTTTGGACAGATTTAAGTGTGTTATTGTTAAGATTTACAGACCTACAATATAAAACGCCAAATTTCCATGCAAAATAATTGTACCGCTTTCAGCACCTAAAATCCGAAATAATCATACCGCCAGGTAGGTTAAAAGCAGTTTAAATGTTGCAGCTGTCAGCCTGTGGGGCCCAAAGCCCGACGGGGTGAGTTAATGCACCAGCGCAAATAGATGGGTCCAAAGGTGGCACGAGGGGAAACATGGGCAGAGTCCCACACAAAGGACAAACCAGGCTGGCCCTCCGAAATGTATCCCTTACTGAAAAAAAAAAAAAAAAAAAAAAAAAAAAGGGGAGAGGGACAGAAAAAGGACAGGTATTAAATGGATTGCTAGAGTTGTAAACTCCCACCACACACTCACATGAGACCACCCACTGTAAAAAGTTTGCATATACATGAAGGAAGGTGCGCGTACATCCAAATAGGTGCATGCACACAAACATGCATACGTGCATGTCTAACAGATGCACATGTGTGCATCTACACAGTTGAAAAAACAGCTTAGTGGAGTGGTCTACCCACCATAGAAACATCCCCTCTGTAATACATATCAGGGGAAGATGAGCATGCGTGCATCCATGCGCATACAGGCACGCACACATGCATGCACACATGCATATGTGCATGCATGTGCATCCAAACAGCTTGAATAATACGTTTAATGCCAATATAAATGTAAATGTAAAGGAATATAACTTGCCTAGGGGCGGTCGGAGTGGAGAAGGAGGAAAAGAAACCAGAGCCAAGGCAAACGAGGATCTATACCTCCACAGATCCTTGAATCAGGAGACCAAAGGTGGCGCCCAAGAGGTTAATCTGTAACAGTGAACAGAAGGTAGGACATCAAAGGGCAGCAATCAATAGGGCTAGTTCTGGGGGCGCATCAGGCACCATAACTGAGCACTATCAAAGTAAGGACATGGAGACTGTAAAGAGTATCCAGGGTGCAGGAGCAAGGAGGTATTACCTGATACTTGTACGGGCTCTATGGCGATGGATCCTCACCAGTGTCCACCCTCACAGCAAGCAGACAGCAGCTGGAGGGTGGAGGGATTTGAAATAGCCTGAGTGATTGGAAATAGACCAATCACTACATGCCTATGTTCGGAGGGGCGGGGCTAGCCGGAAACTTCCCCCGGGAAAAAAAAAAAGGGGGGGGAGAGAGACAGAGAAAGGACAGGTAACAAATGGATTGCTACAGTTGTAAACTCCCCCCCCACACACACACTCACATAAGACCAACTGCTGTAAAAAGTTTGCATATACATGAAGGAAGGTGCGCGTACATCCAAATAGGTGCATGCACACAAACATGCATACGTGCATGTCTAACAGATGCACATGTGTGCATCTACACAGTTGAAAAAACAGCTTAGTGGAGTGGTCTACCCACCATAGAAACATCCCCTCTGTAATACATATCAGGAGAGGATGAGCGTGCGTGCATCCATGCGCATACAGGCACGCACACATGCATGCACACATGCATGCATGCGCATCCAAACAGTTTAAATAATACGTTTAATGCCAATGTAAATGTAGAGGATAATAGCTTGCCTAGGAGCGGTCGGAGTGGAGAGGGAGGAAAGGATACCAGAGCCAAGGCAAATGAGGATGCATACTTCCACAGATCCCTGAATCAGGAGACCAAAGGTAGCGCCCAAGAGGTTGATCTGTAACAGTGAACAGAAGGTAGGACATCCAAGGGCAGCAATCAATAGGGCTAGTCCTGGGGGCGCATCAGGCATCATAACTGAGCGTTATCAAATTAAGGACATGGAGACTGTAAAAAGTATCCAGGGTGCAGGAGCAAGGAGGTATTACCTGATACTTGTACAGGCTCTATGGCGATGGATCCTCACCAGTGTCCACCCTCACAGCGAGCAGACATCAGCTGGAGGGTGGAGGGATTTGAAATAGTCTGAGTGATTGGAAATAGACCAATCACTGCATGCCTATGTTTGGAGGGGCGTGGGCTAGCCGGGAACGTCCCCGGGGACGGCGGCGCGCAGACGACGCCTCCAGACAGCACAAGGGGCATGTGGTAGATGACGCACTGCTACCAGAGGCTGCAGTGACTTTAAGCCCTGGAGTGCCCTGTGTGACAGGGAAAGCCTAGTGAGTCAAGCTGCATCACCGCGCGTTGTCCACCCGCGGCGCACTAGACACGGAACGTACAGTCCCCGGAGGGGACGGCGGTATCCTGTAGACAAAGGGAGGCCACCCATGCCAAATGGCATTGGGCGGCCCCCGTGCGCCGAGTGTGGGACCCCAACCACCAAGGACCCAATGCGCAGCTGCATGAACATCCCGCCAAGCATGAGGACACACACAAACTGATCAAATGGTGCATTGATCTGAGGGACATCACTGTTGAGAGGGGGAACAGCATTTCTAGTAAATCTTAACCATGTATCCATGTTTACCATGTACCATAATACACTGAGAACTGAAATAACGACAACAATAATAATAATATACATCATAATCATGCAGTTAACATTAGTTTTTAGTGCATATCTACGCCCGAAGGAACAGTATGTATATCTATTCTAAACGATACATTAGGTTAGAATAGAATTGGTATCATAATGGACATAATTTGCATTGTTAACAGTACATTGAGTTGAAGTAAAATATATCTCATAATCAAGAGATTACCAATAGTAAGGTTATTTTTACAAAACCCAAACAAGCATATGAGATTACTGAGGATATAGTACATAGAGAACACAATAAGTGACAATTTTTTATATAATGCCCTAAAATTGTCTAATATGCACATAGTTAACATTTATCAGTCGGCATATATAAGTTTAGATTTAAAAGGAAGGGAGAAAGACGTAATGATGGAAAAGATATTGAGATGTTCAATGATAATAATATGACTAGAGACCAGAGGAGCTTGGTCCATACAGTATTTATAGATCAGAGGGTTTTGAAATATCAGGTTGGGTCTGGTGGTTCCCATTCTGACCCTCCAGAGGAAAAACCCTCGAGAAAGGGCCTATAGGAAATTGACCCATTTAAACCTGGTGGCGAGGTGGCGTTTAGACGGAAAATCCACCTCTGCTCTCGTTGGAGCAGGGTTTTGTTCCAATCACCACCTCGCATCCCAGGATGGACATGATACAGGATCACAAAAAAGACTTTAGGACAGATACCATCATGGACATTTGTGACGTGTCGTCCCAGGGGGAGGCTGGGATTACACGTCCGCATGGATGCAAGATGAGGATAGGCACGTCTCCAGAATTCTTGGGCAGTTTTGCCAACATAAAAGCAGGCGCACTCACATAAAAGAAGATAATCACTATCTAGCAATACATCCATTACCATTAAACCATCCGATAAAGGTGGAAATATAGTGATCATGGACAATGCCTTTTATGTTGACATGTGCAACAAAATCCTTAACAACAAAACGTGGTACCAGAAGATATCAGAGAGTAAAATCACAAAGTTTAACCAAAAATTCTACGACCTAGTAGATAAGGCCATGGCTTCGAATATACTCAGTAAAAATGAATGGGAATATATAAGAACGAAGAACCCACGCATACCAACTTTTTATTGCCACCTAAATTACACAAGAGCCTACAGAAACCGTTCGGTAGACCAATCATATCGGGCAACGGTTCAATTTCTGAAAAATTGAGTGAATACGTAGATGGATATCTCCGTCCGTATGTGGCTGAACTTCCTAGCTTCATACAAGACACCTTGAAATTACTTCAAAACATCGATGGCATGTGCATATCTCCATCATCATCTCTAGTAGCAATCGATGTGGAAGCACTATATAGCAGTATCCCACACGATAAAGGGCTCCTTTGTATCCGACACATCTTGTCGCGGGATAATGCAGTCAATCAACCCACTAAGGACTTTGTCCTGGGAGCACTAGCATATATTCTTCATCATAATCACTTTGTCTTTAATGGCTCCCTCTACCTCCAGGTGCAGGGTGTTGCGATGGGGACTTCATGCCCCATCGTACGCCAATCTATACCTGGGGGAGCGGGAGCTGGCGTTGAATCAAGACGACAATCTTGCCCCCTTTATGGAGCATATAGTGCTGTGGATGCGCTATATCGACGATGTGTTCCTGATATGGGACACATCTGTCGAGCTACTAGACAAATTCCTGGTGGAACTCAACCATAACAAGTTTAACCTTAAGTTTACCATGACCCATGACACCTCGAGTATCACCTTCCTTGATGTGACCATACATAAAGATGCGAACGGCTTTCTAAGTAGTAGTCTCTATAGAAAGCCGACAGCGGGTAACTCAATCCTACATGCAAGCAGTTTTCACCCTCGGGCACTCACAAATTCCATCCCCTACAGCCAATACTTAAGGATCAGAACTGTTCGGATAGCATTACATTCAAGAAAGAAGCTGATGCACTAAGGATGAGGCTTCAAAATCGAGGTTATTCTAAGTCATGCTTGAAAAAAGCATACAACAGGGCATGTAAAAAGACCCGGCTAGATTTACTGTACAATCCATCATCGAAAACTCAAAGAGAGAATCCAATATCAATCATCACAGGATTCTCTAATCAGCATAAAATAATCAAAGCAATTGTAAACAAATATTGGCATGTCCTAACAATGGACCCGAATGTAGGCTTGTTTGTCCCTAATGTGCCCTCGTTTACCTTCAGAAGGGCAAGATCACCCCGGGACCAATTGGTGGCTAGTGAGTTTAAAGAAGGGGGCCGCAAGGATCCTTGTAAACTTTTTGGCTCCTTTACATGTGGGGGTTGTGGTTACTGTCGTTTTATGAACACCTCGAAAAACTTACTACTGCCTAATGGTGAAAAATACTCACCTAGACATTTTGCAAATTGCAGTACGCCCGGTGTGGTTTATCTTCTTTTATGTGAGTGCGCCTGCTTTTATGTTGGCAAAACCGCCCAAGAATTCTAGAGACGTGCCTATCGTCATCTTGCATCCATGCGGACGTGTAATCCCAGCCTCCCCCTGGGACGACACGTCACAAATGTCCATGATGGTATCTGTCCTAAGGTCTCTTTTGTGATCCCGGATCGTGTCCATCCTGGTATGCGAGGTGGTGATTGGAACAAAACCCTGCTCCAACGAGAACAGAGGTGGATTTTCCGTCTAAACGCCACCTCGCCACCAGGTTTAAATGGGTCAATTTCCTATAGGCCCTTTCTCGAGGGTTTTTCCTCTGGAGGATCAGAATGGGAACCACCAGACCCAACCTGATATCTCAAAACCCTCTGATCTATAAATACTGTATGGACCAAGCTCCTCTGGTCTCTAGTCATATTATTATCATTGAACATCTCAATATCTTTTCCATCATTACGTCTTTCTCCCTTCCTTTTAAATCTAAACTTATACATGCCGACTGATAAATGTTAACTATGTGCATATTAGACAATTTTAGGGCATTATATAAAAAATTGTCACTTATTGTGTTCTCTATGTACTATATCCTCAGTAATCTCATATGCTTGTTTGGGTTTTGTAAAAATAACCTTACTATTGGTAATCTCTTGATTATGAGATATATTTTACTTCAAATCAATGTACTGTTAACGATGCAAATTATGTCCATTATGATACCAATTCTATTCTAACCTAATGTATCGTTTAGAATAGATATACATACTGTTCCTTCGGGCGTAGATATGCACTAAAAACTAATGTTAACTGCATGATTATGATGTATATTATTATTATTGTTGTCATTATTTCAGTTCTCAGTGTATTATGGTACATGGTAAACATGGATACATGGTTAAGATTTACTAGAAATGCTGTTCCCCCTCTCAACAGTGATGTCCCTCAGATCAGTGCACCATTTGATTAGTTTGTGTGTGTCCCCATGCTTGGCGGGATGTTCATGCAGCTGCGCATTGGGTCCTTGGTGGTTGGGGTCCCACACTCGGCGCACGGGGGCCGCCCAATTCCGTTTAGAATGGGTGGCCTCCCTTTGTCGACAGGATACCGCCGTCCCCGCCGAGACTGTACGTTCCGTGTCTAGTGCGCCGCGGGAGGGCAACGCGCGGTGATGCAGCTTGACTCACTAGGCTTTCCTTGTCACACAGGGCACTCCAGGGCTTGACGTCACTGCAGCCTCTGGTAGCAGTGCGTCATCTACCACATGCCCCCTGGTGCTGTCTGGAGGCGCCGTCTGCGCGCCGACGTCCCGGGGGACGTTCTCGGCTAGCCCCGCCCCTCCGAACATAGGCATGCAGTGATTGGTCTATTTCCAATCACTCAGACTATTTCAAATCCCTCCACCCTCCAGCTGATGTCTGCTCGCTGTGAGGGTGGCTCGCTGTTTTTTCAACTGTGTAGATGCACACATGTGCATCTGTTAGACATGCACGTATGCATGTTTGTGTGCATGCACCTATTTGGATGTACGCGCACCTTCCTTCATGTATATGCAAACTTTTTACAGTGGGTGGTCTCATGTGAGTGTGTGGGGGGAGTTTACAACTCTAGCAATCCATTTAATACCTGTCCTTTTTCTGTCCCTCTCCCCTTTTTTTTTTTTTTTTTTTTCAGTAAGGGATACATTTCGGAGGGCCAGCCTGGTTTGTCCTTTGTGTGGGACTCTGCCCATGTTTCCCCTCGTGCCACCTTTGGACCCATCTATTTGCGCTGGTGCATTAACTCACTCCGTCGGGCTTTGGGCCCCACAGGCTGACAGCTGCAACATTTAAACTGCTTTTAAACGTCAAAATCTGGACAGAAAATCCACTCTAGTACTACACAGTTCATACGGTCAGTGTCTAAACATACTAAAACACAAAGTACGATGTGATTACACACGTACCAATTAGTTTGTGTTTAATCAATATTATGTATCTAATATGTGTGTATTTTGTTTAAATTGCAGATGGTTGTAGGTTCTGCGATAAAATCGCATACACCCCTGATGAAGAAATAGCATTTTCAAAACGCGTTGGGTCTTTTCTGTTGTGCTCACCTCCAACATAACAGATCTTTGCGATTTACTAGCTGTCTTTTTTTGTAATGTTATTATATGATTAGTCCTGTCCAGTATTCATTCATGATATTTTGTGATATGTATAGTGTATATATGTGCTCATTATTTTAAGCCTATGTTTCTTAATAAAAATTTATATACTTTATACACTACTCTCATACCTCATTGCACTATTTATCCCTTTCCAAATATCCCACCTAGAGGAAATTTTATTTTTTCAATGTCTTGTTACTCGGGATGTGGGATAATCTAGTGCGTATTCTGTGACATTGAGCACTTTTTCAATTATTATCTTCTACACTAATGGCAAGGGATTGTAATACGAATTACAAGGGGCTGGGCACTGCTCTGGGAAACATGTACTGAAGTAAAAAAAGTTTCATATGGAGGGGAGCAGTGAATTTAATAATGTTCTAAGGGCAACATTAAAGAATTAAAAACTCTTTTAAATAACATGCCAGAAGGATGCTCTTAACCTGGCTGTGAAGTGGTCTATCTGTATGATATATAGCACTAACTACAGCAAAGCTGACATTTACAAACAGAGGCATTGCTAGGGGGTGGCTATTGGGGCTATAGCCCCAAATCTGGAGCCCATAGCCCTGAGTTTCTCACTGGGTGAAGCGATGCCATCAGCGGCGGATGTGGGTGCCATGCAGATAACTAACATCTCGGCCGTTTTACTTTGTTCTGCCACTGCACTGGTTGCTAGAACCGCCCAGGGTCTAGCAACCAGTGATGTCACGTAACCTGAGTGACACAGCATGAGCCCGAGGCAGTGGAGTCACTGGGGGGAGGGGGGGTGCGTGCTGCACCCGGGTGACACCCGCCAGAGGGGTGACACCCGTGGGTAGCGGCACCACTTACATCGCCCGCTGCCCTACACTCTCGGGTGTCACCGGCTGTCTCCCTCAGCGGAGCTGACTGAAGCCGCCTCCCCCTCCTCTCTGTTTACATGCACACAGGAGGAGGAGGAGCCAAGGGACACACCACTGTGTACAGTATATCGGTCAGCGCTGTTCTGAGGTCTGCACATTTTACTATACAGTATGTAGGTGGACATGTGCAGGGGGCTATGGGAGGGGAGAGGGGTGCCTATACTGATGGGGGGTCTGCACTGAAGGGGGCTGTCTATACTGATGGGGGGGGGTCTGCACTGAGGGGGGTGTCTATACTGATGGGGGGGGTCTGCACTAAGGGGGGTGTCTATACTAATGGGGGGTCTGCACTGAGGGGGTGTATATACTGATTGGGGGATCTGCACTGAGGGGGGTGGCTGCACTGAGGGAGTGTCTATACTGATGGGGGAGGTCTATACTAAGGGAGGGGGTGGTCTGTACTGAGAGGGGTCTGTACTGATGGAGGGGGGTGGTCTGTACTGAGAGGGGTCTGTACTGAGGGGTTGTCTGTACTGATGGAGGGAGGTGGTCTGTACCATGTCCGCAGCCTCTGACATCTCCTGTACCATGCCCGCAGCCTCTGACATCTCCTGTACCATTCCCGCAGCCTCTGCATCACCTCCTGTACCATGCCCGCAGCCTCTGCATCACCTCCTGTGTGTGTGTGTGTGTGTGTGTGTATATATATATATATATATACACACACACACATTTATATTATATACATATATGCCCGCCCATGCGTATGACCTTCTTTACTTCGCTGCTACGGGCTTTACCCCCAGATCTTTAGTAGACCTAGCAACGTCCCTGTTTACAAAAAAAAAAAATAATGCAGTTTAACCACATGACCTCCGGAAGGTTTTATGCCCTTCATGACCGGGCCATTTTTTGCTGTTCACCACTGTGCTACTTTAACTGGCAATTGTGTGGTCATGCAACACTGTACGCAATGAAATTTATATAATTTTTGTTCACACAAATAGAGCTTTCTTTTGGTAGTATGTGATCACCACTTTCTTATTTTTTATTATATAAATGAAAAAAGACCAACAATTTAGGAAAAAAAAAAAACAATATTTTCTACTTTGTGTTATAAAACATATCCAATAAAATCAAAAGTATTCATAAATTTAGGCCAAAATGTATTCTGCTACATGTCTTTGGTTAAAAAAAATAATCCAAATAAGTATATATTAATTGGTTTGTGTGAAAGTTATATCATCTACAAACTATGGTGTATAACTGTATATTTGAAAATTGATCAGTCCTGATGCACTGACCGCCTATCTAATTTCTTGATGCCCTAATGACCCCTTTTTTGGAAAGCAGACAGTCTGAGGTATTTAGAAAAAAACATGACGAGCTTTTTTTGAAGTTGTAATTTTTTTTTTTTTAAATGAAGAAATTTTAAAGTGGTTGTAAACTCTTTACAACCACTTTTTACTGCAGGTAAGCCTATAATAAGGCTTACCTGTAGCTACCCCAGATATCTCCTAAACCTGCACTGTTTCGGAGATATCCCCTGTATCAGCCTTTGTCATCGGCACTTACACATCGAAGCAATGGAATGTTCGTGCCGTTGCTTCAGCTAGTGTGCCGTTACCGGCGGCTCCCGGTCATCGCGGCTCCGGCCAATCATGACGCCGGAGCCCGCGATACCCAGAAGTAACTCTGGGAGCGATGTCGCCGGCCGGACCAGTGTACGAGGACCGCTGCGGGGGCTTCGATCTAAGGTAAGTATTTCATAATAAGCTAGTATGCTATGCATACTAGCTCATTATGCCTTTGTCTTGCATGTTTTATTTTTCTTTTTTTTCTTTTGTTAGTGGGTTTACAACAACTTTAATTAAAAAATGTTTTTATTATATATTAATTTATTTTTTTACATTCTGTCACCAGTGAAAGACAGTGTCATCATATGACTGGTGACAATATGTAAAAAAAAATGTATTTCATTTTCATAACATTTTCCTTTTTAACAATTTTTTACATCTTGTCATCAGAGTAGTTCAGTGTCAGCATTGTGACACTATACTACTCTAGGGGGTGATCGGGGATTTTTTTTTTTCTTTACATTTGATTGCTGTTACAGTGATGATCACTGTAATAGCAATGTTTTGAACTGTCATGAATGGGTTTCATTCATAACGGCTGTGATTACTATTGTGATGCTGTGATTGGCCCACAGCTATCACATGGTACAGAGTGCTGTGATTGGCCCAGATACCATGTGATAGCTGTGGGCCAATCACAGCATCACAATACTAAGCACAGCTGTTATCAATTAAACCCATTCATAAAAGTTGTGTTTACATTGTGATCATGTGATTGCATAGTGAACACATGATACCCTGGCCGCTCAAAGCAGTTGGGTACCGGGAGCCGCAATCCAAAGTGTCTGGTGGACACAGCAGTCGAGGGAGCTGCACGCTGTGCACCCCAGAGCGTGCACCAGTGTGCATATGCCAGGTGACACACTGATGCAAGCAAAGGGCTGGCTCTTCAGTGGATCTATGCAAATATCAAAATGGCTTGATGGGGGGGGGGTGACAGTCTAGAAGTGTGGGCATTTTTTGGCAGCCTGTATTTGCATGCAGACCACCCTGGGAAATACCAACTTATGTTGCTGAGCCTCTATGATTGAAAGAACCAAAATCCAATAAATGAAATGGGCAGGCCAGAGACAGTAAGGCAGGGAGAAAAGGGTTAGGAGATGTTGGACATACTCCAGCCAGGAAAGTAGGAGGTGCTTTAACCAGGCAAATAGGTGGGAGATGCTGTTACTGAGGGGCAAGGTAGGTGGGAGGTGCTGTAACTGGAGGGTGAGGTGGGTTTAAGAGAAAGTAGGCACCGCGAGTGAGGGGGTTAGGTGGGTGAGAAGGAGGTTTTGTGACTGGGGGGGGGTGAGGTGCAGACTTTCTGGATAAAAATGTTGGGTTGAGTAAGGTGGACCAGAAGGTGGCTCCTCTGTCTTTTTCCAGATATGTGATGTCTCCTAAAGCCAGGGTTGCTTTGTGATTGTACTCTAGTGGGAAGTGTGGGGTCTAATTTAATGTGAGTGGGCTCCTGTATGCTCAGTTTAGTGCAGCCTCTCCTCCTCTTAGCAGTTATCTGAAGAGATAGCAGGACCTCAAAGGAACAGGCAGGGGCAATCGTGAATCTTGGTGAAGGAAAGATGTAGGGTGCTAGTGGAATTAAGAAAATAGACTTAGAGCCCATTCCAATGCGTGGCAAGGAGGCTGTAAAAGCAGGCAGTTGAGCTGTGGTTTTGCTGCCTCCCAACTTCCCACCTAAACAAAGACATGCAGTTGATCAGGGCTGTACACATACTGTGACTGCCATGCTTTGTGTGGTGGCCACGACAAAAATTAAACCCCCTTAGTGTCTGGTGGGTACTACTGTCACCGAATGCGAACCATTAAAGCTAATGGGGCTGTGTAGCAACCTCACTGCAGCCACATTCAAGCGGTTACTGCTAGGTGGTTTGACCTTTTAAGGGATAAAATGGGCAGTTAGGAGGTGTGGGATGACATATCGCCTCCCAGCCTCCTGTCAACTGCAAGCGCTGCCACATGTGAGAACAAACCCATATAGCATTACAAATGCCCCCATTTCCATATCCTGCTAAGCTAAACTTTTATTGTATCAAGGATCTTTCACAAAAGTAACCCTTCATAATATCTCCACCCAATGCAGGTGTTATTTGGTCACTCAGCATGCTTTTAATTGCTGCTAAATTGTCTTCATTGTTGGCTAGGATCCCTCGGGCCAAGCTCATATCAAAGGCCTTGACCCGGCTCTATCTTCAGAGCTTGAGCATGCCAAGTCTACAGTGAACAAAAGCTGAAACACTCTGTGATTTAAAAGGCCACTAAATCTATGACATCCTTTTTGGATTATCTTTTGGTGTATAGGTTTTGAGAAATTTTAACTTAAAGCCTAATTCCACCAACTCAATGACATTAACATGATCAAACCTATATGAAAAATAAATATCGAGTTTACAGTACATTTACTGCAAAATATAATTATAATGGTTAATATGATACACTATACTATAGGTCCAACCTCAAATATTGAAAGCCTTAATAATATACCACCTGGTTCTTTAGACTACATAATTCAGCAGAGAGATATAATTACAACTATAAGAATTTCAGGCCTAATAGCACATATCTGTAACACGAAGAAGGTTGAATCTTTCTCACAAACGTTAAACTTGTTGTAATCAAGCTTGAAGAGCTGCAAAGTATACTATCCCCAGGGGAGAAAAAGATATTTAGGCTTGGAGGATGTCCAAATGCCCTTATGTACAGAAACACCTGAATTCTGCAAATAAATACCTCTGTCTATCATGTCTATCTATAGAAAGGCAAAAACACCTGTTCGCTTGGGTGTTTCCTTCAACGCTTCTTCTCTGGCCTTTCTCTCCATTGTTTCATAGAGTGTAAGGAGTGTAGGACAGACAGGTATAATGGGGATGATCTCTCCTAAAATAAAATACAATCTTTATTATATGGATTTATAGTTTGCTTTCTTGCCATGCCTTCTGGATTCAGTACAGTGAAAGTGTACTTGTCCTTCTTAAAGGCATTAGATATATTTTTTTTATGTTAAGTGCATTCATGCTAAGTAATTTGTTCTACACTAGTTAGTTTAGCTTTAAAGCTATACAAATTTTGTATTATAATAATAATAATACAGTGCATCTTTAGGGTTTTTTCTCATCTTGGCTACAGTATGAATGTATTAAACCTCTGTTGGGTTTTTATAACTGTCTGTGTTTCCCACTAAAGAGATTCACCCTTTCTATTTGCCTTGGTGAACATTCTTACCAGCACTGAAAGTGAGGGAACATCCAAAATTTTGAGATACCCTGCAACAGGTTTACAAGGGAAATCTTACAATGGGAGTCACTGTCTAAGGCCTCGTGTACACAGGCAACTGAGATCAAAAATTGTAAATTGTACATTCTAAATTATAATATTTGAGCATATTTCCCCACCAGGAGACACAGGTGCTGCATACAGCCACCCGTACAAACTTATGACTGTATACAGCTGTACATGAGTATACACTGGTACTTGCGTAAACAGGTGCATGTGTACACCCCTAGATGTAGAAAGTGTTTACCACAAGTAGCAGTATTGATTCCTATAGGCAGTTGTACTCAGCAACTGTGGCTCTCAGGAATGCTTGAATTTTAAGTTATATGGTCAGAAAGCCCATGTGAATGAAGCCTAAGTGAGACTATGGGGTGAATATTTAATTAAATGGAAATTCCCCAATATCAACTTATATTTACACTTTCCTTCAACACATGCTGCAAGTTCTGCATCAGGTTTGCAAGAGTCTTTGGGGTTGATTTACTAAAGCCAAATAGACTGTGCACTTTTGCAAATGCAGTTGTACTCTGCAAGTGCAGTTGCTCCAGAGCATAGTAAACGAGGGAGGGCTCTGCTGACTTCCATCATCCAATCATGTGCAAGCAAAAATGCAGTTTTTTTTCTTTTCCTTGCATGTGATTGAGTATTCTTTGTAGAGTGAAGCTTAACCTCATTTACTAAGCTCTGGGGCAACTGCACTTGCATAAGTACACAGTTTATTTGCATTTAGTAAATCAACCTTGATGTGAGAGACCAGGCAGTGGTACATAAGAGAGTAGAGCTTTGGCACTCTATGTACAAGCACCCATCTATCTGTACAAACTCTTCCAAAGCTCAGTAACCTTGTTTTCAGCTCTTTCCAGTAAGTAAAAAGCAAGTACCGTATTTATCGGCGTATAACACGCGTCGGCGTATAACACGCACCCCAAGTTTAGGAGGGAATTTTAAGGAAAAAAAACTTTTAGGAGGGAAGTTTAAGGAAAAAAAACTTACATTAAAATGCCCATCAATGCAGCCTTATCGTGTCCATCTTCAGTGTCCAGTGCAGCTTTGCCCCAGTGCAGCCTTGTCAGTGCAGCTTTGCCCCAGTGCAGCCTTGCCCCAGTGCAGCCTTGCCCCAGTGCAGCCTTGTCAGTGCAGGTTTGCCCCAGTGCAGCCTTGTCAGTGCAGGTTTGCCCCAGTGCAGCTTTGTCAGTGCAGGTTTGCCCCAGTGCAGCCTTGTCAGTGCAGCTTTGTGCATTCGCCGCCGACATACACAGCTGTGTGTAGATTCAAATATGGCGCCGAGACTGCAGGGATTCGTCGGAGCCGAGATACACATACCCGAGTGTTCTCTGCTTTTTTCGGCGCCGCTCACAGTCACGCCCAGACCTATGATGGACATAACACAGGTCCAATGGCGGGACTGGGCGTGACTGTGAGCGGCGCAGAAAAAAGCCGAGAACACTCGGGTATGTGTATCTCGGCTCCGACGAATCCCTGCAGTCTCGGCGCCATATTTGAATCTACACACGGCTGTGTATGTCGGCGGCGATTGCGGCAATTGCCGCGATCACTCCGATCACACAAAATCGGGTATGGGGATCAGCCTATAACACGCACCCACGATTTACCCCTGATTTTAAGGGGAAAAAAGTGCGTGTTATATGCAAATAAATACGGTATTTATTAAATGCCATTGCTTAACACATACAGTGGGGACGGAAAGTATTCAGACCCCCTTAAATTTTTCACTCTTTGTTATATTGCAGCCATTTGCTAAAATCATTTAAGGTAATTTTTTTCCTCATTCATGTACACACAGCACCCCATATTGACAGAAAAACACAGAATTGTTGACATTTTTGCAGATTTATTAAAAAAGAAAAACTGAAATATCACATGGTCCTAAGTATTCAGACCCTTAGCTGTGACACTCATATATTTAACTCAGGTGCTGTCCATGTCTTCTGATCATCCTTGAGATGAGTCCAGCTGTGTTTGATTATACTGATTGGACTTGATTAGGAAAGCCACACACCTGTCTAAATAAGACCTTACAGCTCACAGTGCATGTCAAAGCAAATGAGAATCATGAGGTCAAAGGAACTGCCTGAAGAGCTCAGAGACAGAATTGTGGCAAGGCACAGATCTGGCCAAGGTTACAAAAAATTTCTGCTGCACTTAAGGTTCCTTTGAGCACAGTGGCCTCCATAATGCTTAAATGGAAGACGTTTGGGATGACCAGAACCCTTCCTAGAGCTGGCCGTCCGGCCCAACTGAGCTATCGGGGGAGAAGACCCTTGGTGAGAGAGGTAAAGAAGAACCCAAAGATCACTGTGGCTGAGCTCCAGAGATGCAGTCGGGAGATGGAAGAAAGTGGTAGAAAGTCAACCATCACTGCAGCCCTCCACCAGTCGGAGCTTTATGGCAGAGTGGCCCGACGGAAGCCTCTCCTCAGTGCAAGACACATGAAAGCCCGCATGGAGTTTGCTAAAAAACACCTGAAGGACTCCAAGATGGTGAGAAATAGGATTCTCTGGTCTGATGAGACCAAGATAGAACTTTTTGGCCTTAATTCTAAGCGATATGTGTGGAGAAAACCAGGCATTGCTCATCACCTGTCCAATACAGTCCCAACAGTGAAGCATGGTGGTGGCAGCATCATGCTGTGGGGGTGTTTTTCAGCTGCAGGGACAGGACGATGCAATCGAGGGAAAAATGAATGTGGCCAAGTACAGGGATATCCTGGACGAAAACCTTCTCCAGAGTGCTCAGGACCTCAGACTGGGCCGAAGGTTTACCTTCCAACAAGACAATGACCCTAAGCACACAGCTAAAATAACGAAGGAGTGGCTTCACAACAACTCCGTGACTGTTCTTGAATGGCTCAGCCAGAGTCCTGACTTAAACCCAATTGAGCATTTCTGGAGAGACCTAAAAATGGCTGTCCACCAACGTTTACCATCCAACTTGACAGAACTGGAGAGGATCTGCAAGGAGAAATGGCAGAGGATCCCCAAATATAGGTGTGAAAAACTTGTTGCATCTTTCCCAAAAAGACTCATGGCTGTATTAGATCAAAAGGGTGCTTCTACTAAATACTGAGCAAAGGGTCTGAATACTTAGGACCATGTGATATTTCAGTTTTTCTTTTTTAATAAATCTGCAAAAATGTCAACAATGCTGTGTTTTTCTGTCAATATGGGGTGCTGTGTGTATATTAATGAGGAAAAAAATTAACGTAAATGATTTTAGCAAATGGCTGCAATATAGCAAAGAGTGAAAATTTTTAGGGGGTCTGAATACTTTCTGTCCTCACTGTATATTACTTTTTAGGGGAAAAAAATCACATCAGCATTTCAGTGTTTCAAAAACAACTGGCGAAGAGAAACTCAAAGAGAAGTTCATGGGATTGAGATGATTGATTCAACATCCTGATGATAAAAGACACCTGCAGGACAGAAAGGTTTAGGAATAAATTATTGAACAGACAAGTAGCATTGTTAATTTTATTATTATTGTCCTAATCTTATATATGTAATATGGATTAAATGCTTTATTTGTAAGAAATAGTTTCTTCAGCTGTTTTAATTTCCATTCCAGTGTATTAAAGATTCCAAAGAGCTGCTATATCACAAGCTCAGCTGTTCTATAAAGTAAAAACATTCAGGGAGATATATTCTTTGCCTGGCCTGGAAACAAAGATGTAACTATAGATGTTGCATATTGTTCATCTGTAATGGAGCCAACAGCACAGGGGGTCCAGTACTATCTAACTTTTATTAGTATTTAAGCAGTAGCTGTGTGTTGGCAGATATGTATAAATATAAATAATGATATTTGAAGCGCTTCACAATGTGCATGAAAATGAATATATAAGAATAAATATAAATAGTCAAATAAATCCAGCGGTGAGTAAAAATTCCTAAAAAATCCAGCAATCAAAATAGTGTAAAATTATAAAAAATTAGTGACACCAAATGTGTAAAAAAATTCACATAAAAAATCCACATAAAAATAAATATATAGGGATGTATTCAGAAGGTTCAATTATGCAGGTGTAGAATCCTGATTGGTATAGAGCTTTTGATCACTAGCAAAGCTGTTTAAAAACACTTGCTTAATTAAGGTGCTCATTGACCTTCATAGTAACAATGTGCTTTTTGCTTCTATTCACAACCAATGTGAGAATCATAAACAGGCAGATAAGAGAAAAAAACAATCATTGTGCAATAGTTAGGATACCAAGGTACACAGGCAAACTTCAATCCACTCACGTGTGCCTTATAATGATAAGGCATATGCAGGTTTTACTATAGCAGTCAGCCGCCTTAGACAGGAGCAGATTCAGTGCAGTCACGTGACTGTGATGTAACGCGTGGGAGGAGCCAAGGATGCTCTGTGCAGATCAGCAGTATCACACAGTGTACTGCACTGAATCTGCTCCTGTCTAAGGCGGCTGACTGCTATAGTAAAATCTGCATATGCCTTATCATTATAAGGCACACGTGAGTGGATTGAAGTTTGCCTGTGTACTTTGCTCTCTCCTTCTCCTTGTCGGCACATATTTGCATGTAGCATTCTTGATTAGCTCCAATCCCTGTCCCTATCCCACCTAGTCTTAGACCCCTTTCACACTGGGGTGCTTTGCAGGCGCTACAGCGCTAAAAATAGCGCCTGCAAAGCGCCCTGAAAGAGCCGCTGCTGTATCTCCAATGTGAAATCCCAGAGGAGCGGTGCGCTGGCAGGACGGTAAAAAAAGTCCTGCTAGCAACATCTTTGGAGTGGTGTATACACCGCTCCTTCACCGCTCCTGCCTATTGAAATCAATGGGGCAGCGCGGCTATACCGCAGCAGCGCTTTGCGGTGGTTTTAACCCTTTCTCGGCCGCTAGTGGCCGAATACTGCCGCTAAAACGACTGTAAAGTGGCGCTAAAAACAGTGCCGTTTTACTGTCGATGCCAACGCCGCCCCCCCCCCCCCCCCCCCGTCCCAGTGTGAAAGGGGCCTAAGTGCTGATGTATGGGGCATTGCAAGAGATTAAAATTACATCATAATAGGGTGCTTTCAGGATGTTTAAGATGACATTAATTGAATGCAGCTTCATTGGCAAAAGTAGTTTTTAACATTATACCATATAATGATTGTTAAACATACTGTTTTTTGTACTTGCCTTTTCCTCTGCTGTGGCACTTTGGAGTATACCTGCAGACGTGAGGAAAGGATGACACAATCCTAACCAGCAGGAAACCACTGCAAGCAATGTGGACTATGAGAGAAACAAGCTAGCATAACCTGTATAGTCTGTCTAGTGCTGTCTGGTAAGTGGCCCTCTTCGCATGGTTTAAATGAGAAGAGGACCTAAGAAGAAGAGAAGAAGAGAAGAGGTATAAATGTTTGAGATTAGTTACAAGTGTGTGGTTGTTACAAAAAGCAGCTGGCTGAAAAAACCCGACAATTTTTATTTGCAACTTATATCGGGCCCATTTTAGTATTTGGTTGCACAACAACTGAACCTCTTGACTAGGTCTGCATACTTTACTTTACTTTATTGGAGCCACATGATTTCCTTTTTTTGGCTATTTACAGTCTAGTCGTGAGAAAAAATGATATATACACTTAGTGGCAACAGGGCAACTGAGTATATAGATCAAGTAAACCGCAGCAGAATTTGTTACTGTGTTATAAATTGTTAAAAAAAAAAATTGCAATATGTACAGTATGCAATGTGTTTAATATTATCTCTGCATCTGTACTTGTATTAGTACATATTATTATAAATGACAAAAACAGACTCATCCACATAAATCTTGACTTAAGAGGAACTGCAGTCTGCTCACATAAAATGTAATAAAAACATCTTTGCCATTCTAAAGCTTCCCTCCAACCACTTTGCATATTATTTTATATACAGTATACTGTGATTCTGTACTTGCCAAATATGCTGCAGAAATCTCCCTCCACTGAGTCTGGCTGCATCCATTTTAACTGTGGGCAGATGAAGCTGCTGCCTGTTCACTTCCTGGATTTACACAGACACACAGAGGCACATCTCCAGCCCTGCAGCTCTCATTGGCCTTCTTATGACTCACCCCACCTGCCTTCCTGGCAAACTCTCACGAGAGTGAGAGAGAGAGCTGTGCATGATGTCATAAGCCTAGGCTAATGACCAGACAAGAAACAGGAAGTGGGCTGTATAAGGTATTTACTGGCAGACAAAAAAATGTTTTACTATCCAAAGTTAAAACAACAAGGGCGGAAGATTTAATAGATGGAAATTTGAAAAAAAATGACTGAAGTTCCACTTTATGAAGGAAATAATTATTTATTACCAAAGACTTCTGATTACCTCTAATAGTATAATTCAGTTGTCTAATGAATGTTTTAAACTGATAATAGAATGTTTTTTGTAATACAAAAGAACATTCCATTAACATGAAGGAATATTGTGTGTGGGATCATTTTCTTTTTTTGCTGTTCTTTATTTTGCATATCATCACCATCAACATCAACATAATCAATTGTGTGTTCATAACATTACAAAATATTGGTTATATTTTATGCCTTATAAGGAGTATAAAATAGAACATTGCATTTGTTTTTGTCATTTGCAGTTTAGAATGAATGCAAATTATCCATTTTGTAAAGTTTTATCGTGTTGTCAACTGGTTATTCCTTGTTATTATGTTTACAAAGGAATTTAACATCAAAAATATCACCAGCCCTGGCAGAATTGCCATACCATTCATGGAACCATGTTGTTTTTTTTTCCGCTACATGTTGGCAGTTTTTGACGCACATGACTCAGTTGTGTGATAGGTAATATCTGCCTTATGGAATTCATGTACTTATTATAAACAGGAAAAATTCTTATTATATGTAATTTAGTATTGAAAATAGCTTCTAATGAAAGTGTAAACGTATTGCCAGCAACAGTTCTTCTCTAATCATATGTGAAGATAGCATTAGTAAATAGACAGGAAGGTAAATTATATTTGCTTGTTTTAACCTTTTGATTTTTTTTTTTTACATTTCTTAAGTTGCTTCATGGATTCGGGCCAAGGCCAATATGATGTCATCTCTCCCAGGTGTCTTCGTTGGCATTTTATTTTATATATTTTATATATTGCATTGCTCCAATATGTAGAGCCAATCTAACAATAGGCTGGCTGAATAAGAGAACAGAGTATTCTCCTTGCATTCACACTATTGACTGGCCTCTGAGTCCATTCTTTCCTTACAAATATGTATTCTCTTTGTTTTTTTATTTAAAGGGCTAAAAAAAATCTCTTATTTTGTCAGAAAAATATAAAATCTTGCACATTATTATTGTGCAGTCTTCTATCCAGCCCACAGATACATCTCTAGTCACTGTTATGAGCCATCATAACAGTGGGGTTGATTTACTAAAACTGAAGAGTGCAAAATCTGGTGCAGCTCTGCATAGAAACCAATCAGCTTTCATGTTTTAGCCCAGGTTCACATTGAAGCTACTTTGAAATCAGGCTACTGCACTTGCAGCAGCCTGATTTCAAAGTAGCAGGTCAGCGCAATTTCAAGTGCTACTTGAGAGACATCTGTGCGGCTTCATGCCGCAAAGTCGGCGTTGCACCGATTGAAACTGTGCCATTGCTGGCAATAGGCTGCGACTTGTCATGCGATTTAACCTGTCAAATCGCATGACAAATCGCACCAATGGGAACAAGGGCTTATTGTCAAGGCTTAATTGAACAAGCTGAAGTTATAAGCTGATTGGCTACCATGCACAGCTGCTTCAGATTTTGCACTCTCCAGTTTTAGTAACCACACTGTTCTGCTGTGCCATCTCTTTACATAACCCATATTGCTCTGGGTATCTTTTGACATTAAAGATTTGTTTGTAAAATAAACAAAATATAAATGAAAAAAACAATTCTAAATAAAAAAAAACAAACATAAAATTGACCAGAAAGCATTGTTTCCCTCTAAATTAAAATATAGCTTCCCTCTCCTACCCTCTTGCTTCTGTATGCAAAAACCAGCATGGACAGCAATAGAGAGCAATGAAACAATTGATTTTACAAATTTTCTGATAACGCTGAGAGTTCACAGAGTACAGAGATCTGTTTTTATACTATTAGCAGATATGAATCTTCTGAAAATGTTTTCATGATTTGCCTACACAAACCTTTAAATCATTTACCGTAATACAACAATTAAATTCCCTTGAATGAAAACAATCTGTTATACTGCCTTTCAAGTAATTTTCATATCCTGCATTATTTTCTTTTCAACTCATGTCAACTACTTTTATCTGTTTATTGGCTCAAATGTGAGACTGAAATTTCTTTAAGAAAAATCATCCCAAAAGATGCTCTATCTGCTGTTTAATGACACATGAGTATTTTAAAACTTAATACAGTTGCAGTCTACTCTAGATTTTATAGTAATAGCTTGGGTTGCTGTTTGAATTTGGGAAAACGCTAAATGTGTCCCGAACATTGGAGATTTGGTTCTGAAACATTAGAACTGAACATCTACGATGTTCGAGTGCACTGATCTTGGTGAAAAAAAATTGCTAAAAGTCATGCAGCATGCATAATTATATGCATGTAGTGATAATTATGTGTATATAATTATGTGTGGCTCTTCAAAATCTACTAAATTGTCATTTGTTATGGCAATGTATTGTCACTAAAATTATATAGAAAACTCCCCACAGCTATAAAGGATATATAGTAACTATAAATAAAAATAAATGGGATTCCCCCTAATATTTCAACCAGACCTTTATGTAGCCCAGATGGCTAGGAAAGGTAGGTCAGAAAGCATCTAGCACTACCAGGCCATATGCCTTTCATCATTGAAAGGGCACCTTGCAAGAGAGGGTAGTAAAGCCCCTTTCTGCAAAGTATCCTTTTCATAATGTTGAGGGACTCTTCCCCAACTCGTTGTGCACCAAAATATGGGGTAAAATAGAGGGACTTATGGAAGAATCTGGAAGGCCCTCTATATTGAGAGGACCACCATATATCTGCACCTCCACCAAAAGGAGAATAAGTAAAAAAAACAAAACACATCAACACTATGAAAAGCCTTTTAATAAATAAACCACACGCATACTTACCTGCTATTAAAATACAATTTATAAATGTACCCAGAAGTAAATCAAACTTCAATCAAAGTATCTAGTGATAGATCCATCAACCAATTCATCCAATGATTTAAATGCAGCATCAGTAACAGTAACCAATCACCTTTGACCTTTAAGTGACCAGATTCCAACACTGAATGACAAATAGATAAATATGACAATGAACACTGAATGACAAATATAGTGGGACCTGCCTGCCATATTGGCTTTCTAACCTTAAACCTTAAACCTTGTGACTAGGCCCAAGATAAAAAAATTTAGATGAACAACCCCCCTGGCCTTGCCTTCTGAACTCTCTTTGTTGTTAGGTAAATTCTAACCCTAGGGTGGGCCTTTAGAAGTACACAAAGGCGAGGGGTGTGGTATGGAGAGAGGACGCGCTGCGTGAGCGTGCGGAGGTTCCTGGGTTCTGAGAGACACGAGGAGCGGTGAGCTCTAACGATAGCTCCCTCCTCTCTTCCCACAGTTTCTCTCCCACAGCCGGGAGAGAGCTACTGGAGATGTCGGTACAGAGACAGGAGGAGTGGGGAGCCCTAGCAATAACTTCCCTATCTCCTCCATCAGCTTCTTTCACAAAGCCGGGAGAGAGTAACCAGAGACGCCGACATGGAGATAAGGGAGGTGGTGAGCGCCGGCATTAGCATACCCCTCTCCTCCCCCAGTTTCCTCCACACAGCCGAGAGATAGCGAGCGGAGATGTCGGCTCGAAGACGCAATACTCCACACCCCTGTGGTAAGGGGAAGGCACAGACTGGCAGTATGAAAGCCTACCTGTCACCGCAGAACACGGATCAAAGCAAGGTGGAGCGGAGGATGTCAGGGTATGGTGGGGCGAGGTCTGTGGTGTCAGATGCCCGAAGCAGCCAGAAACAAGGTGAGGAGATGCCAGTGAAAGGTCAGCGGAGCCTAAGGAGGATAGGAGACTTTGCGGAGGGGGGAGTGGAGAGGGCCGAGAGTGAGGTATGCTATGAGCAAGGCAACCATGAAGTGGCGGGACTGAATTACAAAGAAAGCCACAGAGATGGCAATATGCTGGACGGAGGACTGGGGGGACAAGACACAGGTGGAAATGGAGGAACGGAACCCAGAGTTGCGCTAGGAGAGAGGATTGGGGGGGTGAATATGGGAGTGAATCGCATGGAGGAGAATTGGAAACCGCTAATCACAGAGCGATACAGGAGCAGCAATGGACCCTCATGACCCAAACCCCCAATACAGAGCAAGTAACACATCAGACAGAAATAGTAAGAATAGACCTGGACAAGGAATTTAGAGAGGACTTGAGATCTATCTCCACTAAAAACGATATACAATTACTTATCTCTGCAGTGGAATTGTCCTGCAAGCAAATGGTTGAAGAGCTCAGAGAGGACACAATAGCCTTGGGACGCAGAGTGGAGGAAATAGAGATAAACCAGGATGATATTAAGAAAGCGGTGGTGGACACTCAAGAAGTAGTAAAGGAATATGAAGAAAAACTAAATTCCCTATTAGATCAAATCGACGATCAAGAAAACAGAACACGCAGGCAGAATATTCGTATAAGGGGTTTAAGCGAGGTAAAAGGGGCTGCAGATCTAGCACAAACGGTGACAGACTTGTTTCGCCAAATACTGGGGTCACAAACCCCAGAAGTTATCAAAATAGACAGAGTGCATCGCTCAATGTCTTTCACCAATCAGAATATGGACAGACCCCGAGATATTGTATGTAAATTGCATAAATTCATTTTGAAAGAAGCAATTATGAATGCATAACGCAAAAACCCTAGGATAGAATATGAAGGGCATCAGATCTCTCTATTCGCGGATTTATCATATCGAACATTAATGCAGCGCCGCACTGTTAGACCTCTATTGGAAGCCATGCGGGCGGCGGAAGTGAGAGATAGATTTTTGTGTAAAGGCTACCCGAGAGGGAAAATCTGCAGTTCTTAGAACTAAGGACGATCTACAAAAATTTATAGAAGTGTTGAGTTTGCCACTGATCGATTTTCCAGACTGGAGATTAAATAGTTCTAGAGCTCCTTTGCCACGTCCAGAACAGTGGAATCAAGTCCCAAGCAGAAGCAGAGGAAGGAAGATTAATAAAGATGGACAAATATAATTATGGACAGAGATAGAGAAAAAAGGATGAGAGTCTAAGTGGAAGAGGGGGGGTGATGGGGTGTGGGGGTGGTGGAGGGGGAGAAGTGTCATCTGGGGGTGGGGGGGATGGGAGGAAGAGAGAGGGGAATTGGGGGGTTCCCCCCCACCCGGTTTTCCCCTCCCCCCTTTTTTTTTTTCTTTCTTGCCTCTCTCTCTCTCTTTCCCTCTTATCTCTGAATCCTCGTGTTGGGATATCCCTACCATCTTGCCCTCAGGTTCCCCGCTACCTGTTCGCTCCTTATTTTTAGAATTGATATCAACTGCCTTGTAAAAGGCTCCTCTTGCTCTTGGTGCCCAGGGAGAAACCGGATACCTTACCCATACCATTAAACATCTTTGCCCCAATAGGAAAGTCCCAAAAGGGGGACTAGTTATTCTGCATTTGGCAGAAAGGAGAACAATCTCAGGGATAGGAGGTATACCTATAGGGGGATTGGTCCACCAATTAGGGGAGAAGATAGGAAATATAGTGATGTGTGTATCTGTTGGGGGGGGGGTTTGGGGTGGGTTTTTTTTTCTCTCTTCCTCCTCTCCCTCAGTCCGTCCCATCCATCCCAGGCATCTTACTTTCAGAGTGGAAATATACACGGAGAAGACAAGGGGATCCCTTGGAGCGGCATGGAGACAGGTACAGGAGAGTACATATAAATAGGATTAAATGGCAGAATGAAGATAATATCATATAACGTAAGGGGTCTAGGAGCGCCTAGTAAAAGGGGGCGTCTCTGGTGTGAACTGTGTAACCTGAGGGCAGAGGGTTATATTTCTCCAGGAGACGCACTTCACAGCAGGGTCGCCCCCCAGATTGTCCTGCTTTCCATTTAATCAATGGTTTCATTCAACCTCACCTATTCGTGGAGCTAGAGGTGTTACAATAGCATTTAATAGACCAATTCCTTTTTTGCTTGTGGAAGTTGAGACGGATTTGGAAGGTCGTTTTTTGTTTGTAAAGGGGAGAATACAGGGTCAATGTTATACGTTTGCTTCAATTTTCGCCCCTAACAATGGTACAGTAGAGTTTATATCAAAAACACTGAAAAAATTGGAAAAGATGAGGGAAGGTATATTGATATTGGGAGGGGATTTTAACCTTACTCTAGACCCCGAAATGGACACCTCATCAGGTAAAACAGTATTATCTTTTAGGGCTCAGAGACATTTAAGAAAGAGTTTGAGATCGCTTCACCTGGTAGATAGCTGGAGGATGTTGCATAGCCGTGAAAGGGTTTATACCTTTTATTCAAGAATACATAATACCTATTCACGGATTGACCTATTATTGGTTGATCAATTTGACCTACATCTTGTGAAATCTTCGGTAATGGGCTCAATTACGATATCGGATCATGCGCCAGTTGCTTTGAGCTTACGAATGAGTGGTGTAGGCAAGAAGGAAAGGAACTGGCGACTAAATGAGTCCATTTTGGATGACAAAAGGGCCTTCGAAACCCTGAAGGATGGACTGATATCGTATTTCGAGACCAATAAACCAGGTGAGATGTCCAATCAATCAGTGTGAAAAGCACATAAAGCGGTTATTAGGGGGGAAATGATTGCACAGGGGTCACGTCTTAAGAAAGAAAAACAAAAGGAAATTACGGATATCTTAGAGGAGATACATAGAAATTAGATAAAACACAAAAATAATCGGGACTCGGAAGATGATAATAGGCTGGTAGAGTTGAGGCTTAATTTGACTAAATGTTTGGATCTGAAAGTTAAAAATAAGCAAAGATACTATGCTCGTCGTTTTTATGAACAAGGTAGCAAAAGGGTAAAGTTGCTAGCGAGACAGTTAAAGAAACAGCAGGAAGAAAGGCACGTTCATAAATTAACAGTAAATAATAAACAGGTAACTGATTCCCATAAAATAGCAGCAGAATTCCAAAGATATTATAGATCTCTATATAATATAGAAGGGGGTAAAAGAGGAGATGAGGTGGGAGGAGTGAGACAGGAGATCAGAGAATACCTAAGGGCATCAGAATTACCAGTAATTTCAACTGCAGCACTTGAGGAAATGGAACACCCAATTACGGTGGAGGAGCTGGGTAGAGTGGTGGGAGGATTGCCACTGGGGAAAAGCCCGGGCCCTGATGGCTTTACGAACACTTACTATAAAAAGTTTCTTCCAGAGCTAGTACAGCCCCTGTGTGATTATTTCAATTCCATAACAACATCTAGCCCATTGCCACCAGAAGCATTGATGGCACATGTGACGGTCCTCCCGAAGGAGGGGAAGGATCCTCAGATGTGTGTCAATTATAGGCCCATCTCCCTCTTGAACTCGGACACAAAGATCCTATCAAAAATCTTGGCCCTTAGGATGCAAGATCATATAGCAAAAATAATACAGTTAGATCAAACGGGATTTATAAAAGGACGGGAAACCAGAGACAATACAATTCGTGCCTTACAGCTATTACATTGGGCCCAAAATGGACCAGAGCAAATTCCAAGGGTATTGATGTCTATGGATGCTGAGAAAGCATTTGATAGGGTTGACTTGATCTTCCTGTCGGAGGTTTTGAGGGAGGTGGGCCTGGGAGAGCGTATGATGGGATGGGTTATATAATAACCCTAAAGCAAGGGTCAAGGTAAATGGAGGGCTATCGGATTGTTTTGATATCCGTAATGGGACTAGACAGGGGTGCCCATTATCACCCCTGTTATTTGCCTTGATCCTTGAGCCTTTTTTATGTAAGATAAGGAAGAATGGAAGGATTAATGGGATCCGTATTGGGGCAGTAGAGCATAAGGTATCGGCCTATGCGGACGACGTTTTATTTTATTTATCTAAACCCCAAGAATCTTTGAAAGAATGAATGTGGGAAATAGAGAGGTTTGGAGCCTTATCTAATTTTGAGATAAATCCTGAAAAATCAATTTTGATGCCAAGCCATGTCCCTTCCAAGATGAGGAAGGCCATACAAGATAGCTTTCCTTTCATCTGGAACACGGATTCCCTAAGATACCTGGGGATTAATATAACAGCGGATTTAAAGAAGCTATATGAGCTTAATTATGGCACACTGCTAGTAAACATACAGAGAGACCTGAAAAGTTGGAGGGGCCATCTGCTGACTTGGTTTGGAAGAGTGAATGCAATAAAAATGAACGTCCTTCCGAGAATTATCTATATCCTATATACTATCCCTATGACACTCCCACAAGCTTTCTTCAGGCAGATAAGACGGGCCTTTTCGAACTTTGTGTGGGGAGATAAGCACCCAAGAATATCATATGATATATTGAAGAGACATAAAGAGGAGGGAGGGTTAGGATTACCAGACATGAATTTGTACTATAAGGCTATGGCCCTGGTTCGAATACCGAACTGGCGCCATGATTCCGCAAATAAACTATGGGTACATTTGGAAAAAACAATAGCTGGCAGGGATCTAGAAGGGGCGCCCTGGATTCCAACTGCGAATAGGGGATTATCGGAATGGACATCGCCAATAACCAAAACGACACTATTAGTTTGGGATAGGTTAAATGCCCAAGGTAAGATTGCACCTATGATTTCCCCACTGGCTCCACTGGAGGGATTTCCTTGGTTTCAACCAGGGGAGGATAAAATAAATCTAGAAGGATGGAGAAGAGAGGGAGGGGTAACATGTGCGAGGATAGCGCCATCGGGCAAACTGGTCCCTTTAAAGGAGTTGGTGGAGGATTGGGGGGATATTCCGATGTCCACGTGGAGATATTTCCAATTTACAGATTTTTATAATAAAAGGAAATCTCTGATCAGACCTCTGAATACCCTCACAATTTTTGAATCTTGGTATCTGGAGATTCCAGAAGCTAAGCATCTACTATCCAGGATGTATAAATTAATACTTAAAATCTATAGTACTACAATACCCTATTATGTTAAGGAATGGGAGAGAGAAATAGGAGAGAGGTTCTCAACTTTACGAGCAAAAAGGTTGATTAAAACAACTCATAGCTCTTCAATAAGCTCACATATTCAGGAGATGGCATATAAATTCCTGACCAGATGGTACTGTACCCCTGCTCGCATAGCACAAATGTTCCCAAAGGGAGAAGCACGTTGCTGGAGGGGATGTGAGGAGAGAGGTACATACCTTCACCTATGGTGGACGTGCCCGAAGATCAAAAAATTTTGGGAGGCAGTGGCCCCTTGGGTCAAGAAGATGACGGTAAAACCTATAGAATTTTTGGTATTGCACTTCTTGTTCCACGGGATGCCATCCCCGAATAAAATATATCAAAAAAGTATTACTCCCTATTTGTTGAATGCGGCAAAGGCACTGGTGCCAAGGTACTGGAAAAATCCTAGATGCCCAACAGTGCTTGAATGGAAAAAGGAAGTAGATAAAATAATGGATGCGGAAGAGTGGGTGTATAGGATTAAGGACAGACATGGGGAGTTTAAGGAGATATGGAAAATTTGGAAACAGCACTCAGCCGAGATACTATAGATTGGAAGAGAGAAACCGGAGAGGGCAGTGCCGCTCTGACTAAAAGTAAGAAAAGGGATTAAGTATATCTCTGGAAGGTGCCTGGGTGAGGCCTTGACTCGCCCATCTATTGCGGAGGAATGAGGGAGGGGAGGTTTGAGTGGGGTTCTTTTTTTTTTTTTTTCTCCTTGTTTATCTTCTTTTCTCTCTTTCTCCTTCCTGTCTTCATTTTTGGGGCTACGCCCTTTTTTGAACACTATATCCCCATAAAAGGGAGGAGGAGACCACATGTAATTTGTGGGCACAAAGGAGGAAAGAGAATATTGTCACAGGTATAAGTGTGGGGCACGGGGGTAGAGGGAGGGGGAGTATGACACATTGAGAGGGGGAAGAGAAAAGGAAAATGTGGAATGATGAAACAATGTGAATACAATGAAATGGATTGGATATAGAATCAAGGGGGTATTTAAAGGAGTAAGTTTAAGAATATTATGGGTGAAGGTAATGGGGAATATAATCTTTAGTGTTGTTGGATTATTTATTGATGTGGGGGGGTTTGGGGAGGGAGGGGGGAGTTTGACACATTGAGAGGGGGGAAAAGAAAAAGGAAATATGGAATGTTGAAACAGTGTGAACACAATGAAATGGATTGAATATAGAGTCACGGGGGTAACCAAAGAAGGAGTAGGTTTAAGAAGGTTATGGGCAAAGGTAACGGGGAATGTAATTTTTTGTGTTGTTGGGTTATTTGACGTGGGGTGTGGGTTTTTTTGGTTTTTTTTTGTTTTGAGGTTTCTTTGGTTTCACCTGAAGGACACTTTAGGAATTGATGATTAAAATGTAAGGAAAACGGTGAAAGGAGGAGGGAGAGAATTAACACAGGTATAAGTGGAAGGCATGAGGGTGGAGGGGGTGGGGAATATGATATATTGAAATGGGGGAAAAACTGTTAAAGGTTGAAATATTGTGAACATATTGATTTGGATTGTATATAGAACCACGGGGGTAATTATTAAATGCTACGGGCGGAGGTGATGGGAGAGAGGGGAGGGGGGTTGGAGGGGGAAGGGAAGGGGAAGGGAGGGGAAAAAGAAAAATGTTTTATTTTTTTTTATGTTTTATGTCGGGATGTAGTCCCCCAACAGACTGATTGTTTATAATATTGTGTAAGTACGATGAAATGTTCAAAAGAGTTGTAGTATATTTAAGATTGGAATGTGATATAAGTAAATAAAAAATATGTTATTATAAAAAAAAAGAAGTACACAAAGGCTGTGACTGGCCACGTTGTTTACAGAAACAAGGCGGGAAATCAGAGGTTTTGTTTTTCTCTAAGGGCCCACAACTAGAGTTAGAAACTTCATTAAAGCATCAAAATGGCGGCTGGACAGGGGGATTGCTGCAATCTTTCAGAGTACCCTGTAGATGCCCCCACACAGGGCTGTTGCAGTGTTCCAGACTGCCAAACAGTCCAGTCGAATTCTATCATTGTTGACTTGAATGGTGTTTGGATTCTGGGGTTGATTTACTAAAGAAATAGACTGTGCACTTTGCAAAGTGCACTTGCTCGAGAGCTTAGTAAATGAGGAAAGCTTCACTTTGAAAAGAATACCCAATCACATGCAAGGAAAATACAAAAAAAAAAGCATTTTAGCTTGCATATGATTGGATGATGGAAGTCAGCAGAGTTTCTGCTCATTTAATAAGGTCTGGAGCACCTGCTCTTGCAGAGTGCAACTACACTTTGAAAAATGCACAGTTTATTTGCCTTCAGTAAATCAACCCTATTGTGTCTGTTTCTTTGCTAACCTTTGACTTGTTCAGCCGAACTAGAATGCCCCGTACACACGGTCGGATTTTCCGATGGAAAATGTTCGATGGAAGCCTTTTATCGGAAATTCCGACCGTGTGTAGGCTCCATCGGACAGCTTCCATCAGAATTTCTGTCACACAAAATTTGAGATCTGGTTCTCAAATTTTCCGACAACAAAATCCGTTTGCGTAAATTCCGATCGTGTGTACACAATTCCGATGCTCAAAGTGCCACGCATGCTCAGAATATATTACGAGACGGAAGCGCTCGATCTGGTAAAACTACCGTTCGTAATGGAGATAGCACATTTGTCACGCTGCAATTTTTAAAATAGTTTAATGCAGCGCATTCTCTTCTTCCTTAGAATGCTAGAAGAATGAAGTTGTTTTGCTGCTCATATTCACACAGAGTTCTCACAAACTGATTTCTTTATTATTTCTCATGGATAATATTAATTTTGTTTTTTGTCACATCTCCATAATAATGTTTTTTTTTTCTTTTTTTTTCTTTTTTTTTATCAAGATTTGCATTTTTTTTCTAGTGCTCTCCATAATATTATTTCTCCTTTTGTGTGTCAAGTTACCACAACACCATTATTATCTTGTATTTTTTTACCTCAAGGGGGTTGGGTGGTGTCCCTTGTTAATTTGACCTTGTATTTTTGAAATTTACTTGCCTACTCACAAACACTGTCCTTTTTGAACTAAAACAAATAGCCAAGTATTTGTGAAAAAGAAATAGCCATTTATTCTGGGTCATAACAAAATAAAGAGGAAGGCAACGCTGGAGAAACTTCTGAAATTTGCGAAGCTTTTGTACCCCAGGGCACACATCAATTATTTTACAGTCAAAATTGGTGGCCTGAGGAGTCCATATAATAGTGAGCACAATCCGGTCCGGGACTACAAGACATCAGGAGCAGCAGCAGATGACATATCTGTCCCCAGGCTGTGGTCATACAACAGCCTGCTTCTTTTGCCAGACCAGACCGAACCCAGGCCATCACTCTCTTGTCTTCCTTAGACGCTTCCTTCCAGGCTGTGGCTCTGGTGTTGGAGTTGTGGCAGGAGGTGGAGGAGGAGGAGGAGGACCTGGAGGAGGACCATGGCTTGTAACATAAATTCCTCACATAAGAGGTGTTGGCCCACCTCCATTTCCAGCATTTTGCAGGCTGTCATGTAGGCATAGTCTTCTTGAACACTGGGGGGGTTTCTGAGGGCCACAGTAGCCTTCAGAAATAGGCAAATTGCTGCCTCCTTCAGGTTACTACTCTTCCTGGTACATTTTTGTGGAGGGCAGAGGGAAAGGGACCTGGGATTCAGGCAGACTACTGGGCCCGGCCACCTCCTGGCTGCCACTTTCCATGGCCTTCTCCTGGCTGAAACTTTCCTGTGTATGAAAAAGGGACATAGTTTGAGGGGGCAGGAGGCGGAGCCTAGCGGAGCAGACATGCATTGTTAGAGCTCCACACTGCTGAGGAGAGAAGAGAAGGACAAAGCGGAGCCTGCAGGCTCAAAAGGTATCCATTTGAAACTTTTTGCCCCAGGGAACAAACTGTGAAAGTTTGGGCAGGAAATATGGTACTGGGAGGAAACCATGGCAGAAATAAAAATCACCTCACAAAGAGCTCATAGGCACTCACTGCAGCTGAAGCAGCTCACAAGATACAGCATCAGGGCGCTCTCACAGACAGAAAATGTCACAGCAAGACTCTCCATTTGAGTCAGATACAGAACAAATCCTCTCACAAACTTCTCCACAAGCCTCCTCAGTATCCCCAGTAATATTATTACAATTTGAAAAGATGCTTCATAAGGCTTTAAAACAAACCTCAGACCAAATAACAAAAAGCCTAACCAAAGAAATAAGAGAGCTGGGAAACCGCACCGCAGCCCTAGAAATAAAAATGGATGAAATTGAAATTACAACCCAAGAAAATATAACAGAATTGGAACAATTAAAAAAAGAGAATTTAATACTTCAAACTAAGCTCGAAGATTACGAAAATAGAGCCAGACGTTCAAACTTGCGCATAAGGGGAATACCTGAAACTGTGACAGACCTGCAATCTACTATTACTGCTCTATTACAAGAACTAAAGCCAGATATCCCTATTGAACGTTTAGAACTGGACAGAGTACACAGAGCCCTCACAGCCAAAAAGAAAGATGGACCCCCACGTGATATAATCACAAAATTTCATTATTACAGAACGAAAGAACAAATACTAATTGCTGCAAGAGAAAAAAAGGAACTTAATTTTCAAGGACACAATTATCAAATTTTTGCTGACCTATCCCAACTTACTATTACTAAAAGACGATCCATGAAACCCCAACTAATGTAACTGCAACGCCACAACATTATGTATCAATGGGGCTTCCCCTTTTCAGTCAGATTTAACTACCAAGGTACAATTTACAGAAGCAGATCAGCAGATGAACTACAACAAACCCTTTTAAAATTAAATCTGACAGAACCCACAAGCAGCAACACTCCCACACGCAGAAGAATGGCATCATCTTCACCTTCAGGCAGCACCCAGAAAATTTCAGAACAAAATGGGAATCATCATTCTCACAAAAGAGGCCGTTATGCCACATCATCCATGGACCAAGAAGATTCAATGGACTGACATCCTAATTCCTGATATCTCTTCATTTATTATACTAAGAGATGGTTCTCTATAAAAAAACCTATATTTATAACTGAATGTAACTGCATTCTGATAGTCACACACTGTGTGGGATCATGTTACATTCCAGTTATATTTCTTATTACTTCTGATTCATATAGCCTTAGAATATATAAGTGAAATAAGGAAATTCTTGTTCAGTTATATATTATCAGGTAATAACAATAGATTTATTACTTTTTAGGACAAATATGTTCAATAATCCAGAAGTAATGGAAGCTTTTTCTTTCTTTTCTTAAAACAAATATATTATTACCTAACTAGTTCCTAGAATTATGTTTTTGTTTATTCTAATCTGAAGCAATACAACCTCAATTTTATGAGTTAACATATCTAAACAGTTACATATGAATAAAATATGTAATTGTTTACTCTAAAAGGGTTAAAATCCCAAAATAATTCAAACTATCTTCATCAATACCAAAGTTATTAACAGTACCTTTCTAACTGAATTATTTAGCCTAGGGCAAGACTAACCATATACAACCACCCTGGAATAAATAATTTCAACAAAAACTATATTCTGCACTCCAATTAATGAAACATCATTTTGATGTCTTTTGACATAGCACTTCTCTCCTGTAAGTGGAAGATCCGTGTACCCCCATTAGCCCTCCTCATTCTCCCAACCATATTATGTGGGAGTGTGACGAAGGCACTTATTCCCCTGAGAGAGATATTTATTCTCTTTCATGGGTAAATTGTGATTACTTGCAAAAAATAATTTATACAATGTATCATCTAATCTCATATGTTTTTTGTTTACTCTTTACTCCAGAATTCACTGGTTTCTTTTATATCTATTCATCTCTTCAGTCCACACAGGTTGATCTGCGCAGTCAGCTCTGCATAACAAAAAGTAAGTCAAAACTATTTGATCTATTGCCATGGCACCACTGAATATACTTTCCCTGAATGTTCAGGGAATAAATGTCCCTCAAAAAAGGACCAAAGCCTTCCGTACTTTCCATAACAAGAAGGCTCACATAGTATGCCTCCAAGAAACACACTTCACCAAAGATTCTACTCCAAAATATATTTCTCCTTTTTATCAACAAATTTACACGGCTTCTGCCTGTACCAAGCAAAGGGGAACTCTAATTGCATTTCACCGATCCACACCATTCACCTTATCATCAGAAATTAAAGACCCAGAAGGTAGATACCTGATACTCATGGGTTATATAATGGATACAGCAATCACGGTGATTTCCTACTACGCTCCTAACAAACAACCTACACCATTCCTCTCACATATATTACAAGTGATTAATACACACAAAATAGGAACAGTGATAATGTGTGGGGATTCGAACCAGGTCCTCCTCCCATTTCTAGATAAATCACCTTTTACACCATCCAAAATAACCTCTAGATTACCTTTTTCTCAACTTCTTTCCAAATACAATCTGGTAGATTCATGGAGAGAAAGTAACCCAATGAAAAAGAAATTCACTTATTTCTCGCACCCTCATCAAACCTTCACCAGAATAGATCATATTTTTCTAACAATAGGAATGATACCAGAAATTATTGCATCAGATATAATTCCGATTCCGTGGTCTGACCATAATGCAGTATACACTACTATAGCCTCAGCCATACCAAAAGCGCATGACCCAACGTGGTACTTACCGGACAAAATGCTCAAACACCCACTACATCAGATGGCCATTGAACAAGCTTTAAAGGAATACATATCAATTAATAATACAACAGACATCTCCCCAATAACACTGTGGGAAGCTCATAAGCCTGTCTTGCGTGGTACAATACAAAGACAAATGGCACTATTTAAACGGGAACGCAAAAATCTAGCAAAAAAACTAGAACTCAATTTTAATGCAGCCTACATATCATTTCAAGATAATCCATCTCAGAGTACAAAATCTCATCTGGAAAAATCTAGATTGGAATACGATCTATTTCTCACTGAGTCAGTTGATAAATCCCTCAAACGCTCCAAACACAATTTCTACATGAATACAAACAAACCAGGTACATATTTGGCTCAGGCATTAAATTCAACTAACAAATCTTTCAAACCAATACGTTTGAAATTATCAAAAAATGTTTACACTTGTAATCCAGTTAAAATAGTCCATAAATTTCACTCACATCTCGCAACTTTATACAAGACAAACAATGAATTTAATCCTACAGAGGCTGAATCCTTCTTCTCAAAAATAACCTTACCTGAGTTATCTCAGAATCAAAAAAGCAGTTTGGATGAGCCTATAAATATAGATGAAGTTGCTAACACCATAAAAGACCTACAACTTAACAAAAGACCAGGCCCAGACGGCTACTCGGCTTTATACTATAAAACATTCTCAGAAATACTCTCTCCCATTCTCACTGAAACTTTTAACAAACTTCTAGATGGACATTCTTTTCGGCAAGAAACACTAATGGCAATTGTTTGTATGATCCCAAAACCCCTTTCTGATGATACTTCCTGTGTGAATTATCGGCCTATCTCTCTGTTAAACCTCGATATTAAATTATTAGCAAAAATAATAGCAAAACGCCTCAATAGCATTATAGGAAAATTAATACATAGAGATCAAGTAGGCTTCATGCCAAATAGACAGGCAGGCGATAATATACGCAGGGCAGTATTATTGGCACATATTGCTAAAAAACGGAAAATCCCTTTATGTTTTCTATCTCTCGATATTAAGAGGGCATTTGACACAGTATCCTGGCAATATATGCAATATGCATTACAAAAATGGGGTTTTGGACCCCATTTTTTAACATGGATCAAAGCATTATATAATAAACCCAAAGCCTATATAAAATATGCTGGATACAAATCTGAAGCCTTTAATATCGAAAGAGGTACCCGACAGGGTTGCCCATTATCTCCCTTATTATTTGCCCTTATACTCGAACCCATGGCCCAATACATCAGAACAAACCAAACTATAACTGGCATTGAAGTAGGAGGTATTACACACAAATTATGTATATTTGCAGACGATATATTACTTTTTCTATCATCACCACAGGTCTCTGGTCCTAACTTAATACCAGCTCTTGATGGATTTGCAGCCCTATCCGGCCTTATGATTAATCCTAAGAAATGCCTAGTGCTTAATATTTCACTCACAAACATGGAATTGATCCCGGCTAGGGCTGCACTCCCATTCACATGGGCAGAAAAATCAATCCCATATCTTGGAATTCATTTAACAGCATCTCATTCTGACTTATTCTCAACCAATTATCCTCCTGTATTAAGACAGATCACAAATCTAATAAAACAATGGTCGCAACTTCCTTTATCCTGGATAGGGAAGATTAATGCAATCAAAATGACTATTCTACCCAAATTGCTTTATCTATTCAGAGTCCTCCCTATTCCAATTCCTTCCTATTTTTTGAGAATAGTACAAAAAAGAGCAACTTCGTTTATATGGGGCTCTTCTAAACCACGTATACCTATACACACACTACATCTTCCCAAAAATAAAGGAGGCCTGGGATACCCTAATTTTACTAACTACTACAGAGCAGCACATTTGGCCAGTCTGTCCAAATACCATGCAAAACAGGAAATCCCATTATGGGTATTTATAGAGGCTTCAGAAAATGACCCTCTATTAATATCAAATTTATTATGGCTTGATCCCAAAGACCGCTTTAAAATTCATAATCCCATAACTAAACACTTCTTATCTCTCTGGGATAAACTAAAAACCAAATATCAGTTACAATCTCCACACAATCCTCTTCTTTCTTTTATCAGAAATCCGGCCTTTTATCCGGCTTGGATCTACCCAAATTCTTTTAAAGCTTGGACAACATCAGGCATTCAGACACTAAATGGCTTCATAGCATCTAAATCATTCCTTTCATTCCCATCGCTTAGAGAAAAATATGATCTACCAAACTCTGAGATATTTAGATATCTCCAAATCAAAAATTTCTATACACCATTCCTAAAGGGGGATACACCATTATCCCAATTATCCATTTTTGAATCAATCTGTACAAAAGATCCATTTGCTAAAGGTACAATTTCATCACTTTATAATCAATTATATGGAGTAGCAAATCTTAATAGACCCTCTTACGTTCAGAGGTGGGAGGAGGACCTGGGACGAACTTTAGAAGACACGGACTGGTCTAACATATGGCTCACATCTAAGTCATCTTCACCCAACATCTTAGCACTGGAGACAAATTATAAAGTCCTAACTCGCTGGTACCTTGTACCCGCTAGAGTGGCAAAATATTCACCTAATACCTCAGCTCTTTGTTTTCGAAGATGCCCAGAAATAGGCACATATTTACACATATGGTGGACGTGCCCAGTAATCCAAACCTTCTGGAAGGAAGTCTTCGTGATTGCATCTAAAATATTTAAAAAAATAATACAACCAGATCCATATTTAACTTTACTTAATCTAAAACCGGAATGGTTAACACTCTCTCAATTCAAACTTATGATCCAACTAATAACGGCTGCAAAACAAACAGTGGCCAAGGCATGGAAATCTCCTACATTGGTACTAGCAGAAACAATTCACAGAATGAATAATACAATGTCCCATGCTAAGATGGTAGCCATCGATCAAAATCAAATTCCAAAATTTGAAAAACTTTGGCATCCTTGGATAAAACAACAGTTCCTGTCAAACTTCAATGACTCTGTCCTGTTGCCATGGTAACAGATTAAATGACTTACAGAGACACCCATTCTAAGGCTTCAAAGAGAACTAAAAAGAATAATAAACTGACGAGCGGGACAACCTTGTGGACCATACCTCTACCTTTCAACCCTTTTTCTTCTTTCTCTTTCCTTTTCTCCACCTTACGATTAAAGCTCACTATCAGAATTTATTTGACCTATATACACTCTACCTGTAAACAATATGTATAGTAGGTATAAATCATTTAAATACCTACAAAAGTAACTAAGGAAATGATATATATCTTTAATTTAGGTTTACGTGAACCCAATGTTTAATATTTGAAATTTCAAGATATTTACCTATATAAACCCTACTGTAAAACAATGAGCTTACTTTATAGATCCTTGTAAACTTACTTTATGTATCTTTATAACATTGTATACTCAATAAACTTCTTTTGACAAGGAGAAAAAGGGACATAGTTTTAGTTTTTGGTTCATCAATCACACACAATTTTCAGCTCATGACTGTTGAAAATTTAATGTTAATAAATAGAAAAGACTATCATTCTGACCCCAGCATTTTTCATTCTTGTCCCAATCATTTGTGGCCACTACTGTCTATTGATATGTAAAACACTTTGTGAAATCAGAAATTAGTTATCAAAACTAACATATATTTAACATCATTAATTTGACAAAGAAATATTTTGAAGAATGCTATACCTGACTCAAGCTGGGCTCCTCCACATTTTGCTGCCTGGAAGGCCCAGGTTGGTCATCATAAGCCTCAGCTGGGGGGGGAAGGAAGCCTTGAAGGAAGACTGGAGAGTGCTGGTCTGGGTTCAGTCTGGCCTGCCAGAAAATGCAGTCTGTCATAGTACCACAGCCTGGGTACATAAATTTCATCTGCTGCAGCTCCTGATCTCAGTAAATCCTGGACCTTCTTGCGCTTCCTATTATAAGTGCTCCTCATGCCACCAATTAGGGCCTTCAAATAGGGGATGTCTGCCGTGGGGATCACCGGCTTCATAAATTCCAACAATTGATCCAGCGCTGCCTTCCTCTTTGGTTTATTGTTATAAAACGGGTGGTTTACCTGCCACAGACAGGGCATATCCCTGTAACTATCAATGAATATGGGGATAAAGTCCTCATCGTTGAATAGGTCCATTTTCTCTGCAAGACACAACACAAGACAAACCCTAATGTCAGGCGAAACTCTCCTAATCTTGACCCAATATAGGCCTCAATCTATAAGCAGTATAGGCCACTGATGCACCAACTTAAAATTGTACCTTCGTTATAACGATCATCGCTTCCGTTACTTTGTCCTCTGCTCACAGATCGTACGTACGACGCACACGTGTTTCGCTTTATATAAACTGCGCATGCGTGAAACTCCGCCCGCCCTTGACGTTCTTTGTAGTCTATTCCCCGTCCCTTCTCTTTCGGCGCAGTGGGAGAAAACATGGCGGAGAGACAACAGGTGCATGTAGAGGAGAGCAGCAACGACGAAAGGCTGAAGCCCTGAACCTCATGATCCTGGAGAGGATTGAAGGCCTCAAATATGTCCTTTGTAGAGATGGTGGAGATGGTGGACATCTTGAAGAGGGCCGACTATGACGAAGCATGGACCTTACCCAAACCCAAATGTGGGAAAGGTCAAGATCATGCCTAAAGTTGTGAAGAGTCTGCACAAGAATTTTGGGGTACGGCAATCCAAGGATCAACTGAGGAAATGATGGTCAGACCTCAAATTGAGGGAGCAGGATCAGTACAGAAGAATCAAGAGAGTGCTGCAAAAAGTAAGTATTTTGTCGTGTGTTCCTATTCTTTTTCTTAACGTTCGTGCTGCCCCATGTGCTTTTCTTTACTGTTGTACATTTTAAAATGGCTACTTTCATGTTCATGGGCACAGTAATCGGTCGTAGGAAACATCGTTTGTTCGCCCACTTTAAGATGTTTTTGGCAGATATACGTAGGTTAACTACATTTGTTCATGCTTATTTGTATTAAAATAAGTTTGTTGTCTAGATGGGTTTGTAACTACAATGAAATGTAAACTTGATTCTGTGTAAGGAGAAGACACTCGGCAGATGTTCACACATCTAGACGCAGGAGCACTAGTGTGGGACACCAGAACAAACTTTTTAGGGTGTCCTACACAGGTGCTCCAGTGGATACTATAGGAGTATCTCCATGTGTGATACTTTAACAAAAAAGAGAAGTAATCCATCTTTAGAAAGGAAATAAAATGTTCTTCGGCTTGGAACTCTGCCAAAACAGACAATTGTACAACACTTCCAAGCAATGTTTCATATTCCTATTTCTGCCCTCCAATATCTGTGTGCTAAGTATACCTATTTTTTTATTCACATAGGGGAGAAAAGACTTTGGACATCTGAGGACACCAGGCACCCCCCCCCACCTCCTAAAGAAGGGGAAATCCTCACACCACAAGCAGAGGATGTGGAGGGAGAGGTTTATGAAGTGGGCGAAATTGTCACCACAACAGGTGAGTGTCTCAGACCACAGCTTCAGGTAAGAGATCTATGCCTGCATATTTATAATACATGGTGTGTTTTTTTTCTTTTAGGTGATGTGGATGTTGTGGAAGAAGAATCTCATTTTGCCAGTGAAAGTGCCCAGATCCTCAGAGAATGGGGTGCAAACGTGATTTAGAAAATATAAAGGAAAACATCAATGATGTTCAAAAAAAAAATGAAGAACATCATTGATGTTTTAGGCAGAATATTAAAAACAACAAAATTGTACCATTTTATTGTGTATTTTTTAATTTAAAAAAAAGTTCTAAAGTATTTGAAAAGCCAAATTTTGAAGATGCACACAGTGTGTCAACATGTGCTATCTGCCATCAGGGGATATCAATGTACGCGTTTTGTGGGTGCAACCCTTTCCTCCCAACTCAATTAGGTAAGAGGAAGGGGTTGCACCCCCAAAACACGTCCATTGATCCCCCGTGATGGGAGCTAGCACATGTTGACATTAAGCATGGGATCAGGAGGGAAATCCCCAGTTTGAATCCCAATTTGTGTGCATCTTCAAAATTTGGCTTTTACAGGGGTGACATCAACCCATGATGAAGGCAATATCAACACATTTTGGACATACTAATGTCTGATATTGCCTTCACTTTATCAAAGTTGAACTTTGTAAGTTCCCGAGTTGTGTATGTTATACTTTGAAACATGCCTGTTTAACCAAAAAAATTATCATTACAATGTGAAAAAAATATATATACACCAAAAATGTTGGTTTGCTCAAAGACCCTTTTCTAACGCAAATGTGAATGTGCTTTGAGTAAAATGTTTTCTACTCAACAATGTGTGGCTTCTTCTTTCAATGCTCAATAGCAATTTTTGTAGTAAGTTGGTGTTTACAGTGACAATGGGGGCTATTTACTAAAGGCAAATCCACTTTGCACTTCAAGTGCAGTTTCAGTGCAATTTCATGTGCACTTCTAAGTGTTGGAGTGCAAAGTTGATTTGCCTTTAGTAAATAACTCCCACAGTGCTTTCTAATTTGCCACAATCACGCCATTTTCATGACTCCACAAAAGTCATTCATGGTGCTGAAAATGATTAATATTTTTTTATATGTAATGCATTACATACATTAACAACAAAAACAAGGTGTGTGTAGCAGACCCACAACATAATAATAGTTCGCTGAAGAAGAGATTGTCACCTCATGTATCAAATAAATTACATTTTCACTATTGAAGAAAATGTCCAAAAAGAAAAGCCCATTGGAGAACCTAGGAGACAGCTAAATGAAACCCAGGCAGTAAATCAAAGGAAATCTTCTTTCTGTTTAAGTTAAAAAATTGTTGATAAAATGTTTCTTAAACCGTTTCTGGCATATCAATGGACCCCCTACCCGCAAAGTACTGGACATACTTCTGTCTTACTTTGCGAGCGCTTTGGGGGGGGGGCAAGCCAGGACGGCCAGCTTCAAGCGCCGTCAGGGTTTCTTCTTGAAGTCCTGCACAACTGAGGCCACATAGTTCATTGAATTTCTCCTTAAATAGTTGTGTAGAATGCAGCATGCAAGGATTATCTGGTTAAGTTTATATTCCGCCATGTTGATTGGCGTAAGGAATAGGCGGAACCGACTGGGCATTATCCCGAAAACGTTCTCCATCACTCTTCTGGCTCTGGGCAGACGGTAGTTATAAATCCTCTGGTCCGGGGTGAGCTTCAAAATGGTCGGCTGGTCAGAACGAACCAACAGAAAGCACTGAAAAACAGAAAGGCCGGAGCTGAGAATCAGAAACGAGCAGACAAGAATGCACTGGAAATCAAATACGTAATAGAAATACGAACCCACAAGCACAAACCGAAGAGCAGTAAGGATCGGAAAAGCAGGAGGCTGAAAAGCACAAATCGTCTGTCACCAAACTTCTACTAACACGAGATTAGCTTAAGGAGCCCAAAGAGTGGCGCACTTGGTATTGAACTTCCTCTTTATAGTGCCGTCCTACGCGTTGTACGTCACCACGTTCTTGACGTTCGGAATTTCCAACCAACTTTGTGTGACCGTGTGTATGCAAGACAAGCTTGAGCCAACATCCGTCGGAAAAAAAACATGTATTTTCTTGTCGGAATGTCCGATTGTGTGTACGAGGCATTACACTAAAAATAATATAGTCCTATTCTGTTTTTTTTTTTTTAAAGACACTACTTGAATATGCTAATGTGGATCATTTGATGACTCTATAAGTCTGCAATAGCTATTTCCTCACATCCTACTATATACAGCAACAGTATAATTTTTAATAAAAAGCTTTACCATTTATAATTAACAAAAAACAGTCCTGGAGCTCCAGTCAAGGAACTCTACCTAGGCCTAGGTAATGAAAACTGAAAGTTCACTGTCTATTTCTTGTTTGCATTTATCATTAAAGCAGCATTAAACCCAAAAACAAAAATGTATTATATTGCAGTTTACTAGTTCTTAGATATGATGGCTTAATTTTTTATCTTTGTAAGGCTTTTTTCTTTTATTTTAACCTGGTGATCTGGCCATTAACTGTTATCTTTGTAGCTTCTTTAACAGACTAAACTGCTCAGCAATAGTGGCAGTTAAAGGGTTGAGACAAATCACCATCATCAAATTTACCACTGACACAATTGCTTACACTTGTCAGCCTTTATTCATTTATGTAAAACCTTTATCCCAAAAGGAAAAAAAACTGACACTGTAACTGCAAAAAAAGTCAACAGGAATTTAACACTACCCACTCCGTTGACCGACAATGCTGCTGTCCAAAGGTGTCTTCCTTGCTCCTCCATCCAGAGTGGAGACACCCTAGAACAGGAAATGTTTTACTGGCTGAATCACCATTTGAAAATAAAAAGAATAAAGAGCCTAAAAAAGAAAATGAAAGCTGCCACCACATTAACATTGCAATTTATAAAAATGTTATTTTTGGGTTCAATACCGCCTTAATGAGTTTTACTGCTATTCTGAAACTCCTCCATTAAAATGTGATGTTCCCTTTATTGGTCAGTAACATAATTCAGTTTGTTGAATGTGCTTGTGTATTACTCAAGGCCATGCTGGGGGACTAATGCCAAAACCCCCCGTAGTAAAGATGGCTGTCTTGGGTGGTAGTGCTGGCTATGTGTGAATGCACCAGAACAAACACAAATGGCAGTTAGCCCAATAACACTGAGTCTATTAAAAGAGTTTTGTGTCCACCCCCAACACCCTCTTCACTGAGCATGTCACACATACACTCAATTAGAGACGCTTAACCTGAACTTTTAAAAGGCTCCACGTCATGATGTGGCTCAACCAGCTGCGCCTTTCTATGTATGATAGGTTCATCTGCCAGTCAGAGAGCTTAGTAAAGCTTTGCCTATGTTTTTTTTCAGGCTCAGGGTTGCTAGCATAGCTTCTAACTGTCCTTGATTTCGAGGGACTGTCCCTCATTCTGAACAAAGTCTCTCTGTCCTTCCTTCCTCCTCATTTGTCCCTCATTTTGGTCTGATCTATATAGTTCTATATAAAATGCACTACTTATCTATCAAAAAGTGTTTTACTGTAAACCTTTCATTCAATTTCTAAACTGCTGCATTTGTAAATTCAAAAAGCCAATATAAAGGAATAGTCGTGGTATAAAAGCATTTGTGGTTTTAACCAATCTTTTTTTTTTTTTTTGCAGTTTTCCTTTAAGGGGGTATGGAAGGAGTTGTGTCCTATGCCTAGGTACTTTTGCTAATAGGTGTCCCTCATACCCATTTCAGAAGGTTGGAAGGTATGTATTAGACTGAACTGAAGATGAAGTGTCTAGCTTGGACACTCCAGCCTCACTTACACCCCTAACCCTGACTCCAAGACTGAGTCAGCCTCCTCAATTGGTCTCATGAATAGCACAGGTTGGTATTACCTACTGGCTCTTATTTCATTTATGAGGTGTGTTTTGAGAACTTCCACGTCCAGCTCTACCTGTGGAAGGGCTTACAGTAATCCAGAGCCTCCAGAAAGCAGATGTGTTTGATAAGAGCAAAAATACATTGATCCTTCCAGAGTTCTTGTTAGCTGATATTTCTTGTGCTTTCTGCTGCACTCTTATGAGATAGCATTGTTCCCAGCTATCTCTGAGGACTACATAACTGCTCCCATTTATACTATAGAGTAGAGGAGTGGGGGAGGTCTCTGTAGCCTCTAGATACAGCTCAGTGGGTGAGTATTGTCACTCTAGAACAACATGTTAACAATGCAATCACCAGGTAAATTTATAAAATAATGCAGTCACCACATCTATGGGCTGGTCAGATACAATATATTAGACATTTGTTCTTGGGTCTAGATACACTCTAATGACTAAGGCCAACCATACACTGTTCGAATCTCGGCCAGTGTAGCAGGAACCAGTCGAGATTCAAACTATTAATGGACAGGCTGAATGTACCAAGATGATCGATCAATCAACATGGGTACAACCAACCTGCTGGATTCTCTTGCTCTTTCTACAGCAGCTAGCGATAATCACTGACTTCTCCCGGCGAGGACGGCTTCCCCTGCTCACCCCTGCTGCGAGATAATTTGCGACAACTGCTCGGCAGGAGGGATTCCCCTGTCAGCACTGTCTGTGTTGATGGAGGAATTGTGCAAATGTATTTCCTGCAACCCGTGGTTGCAGGAAATAAATTTTGTACCGTGTATGGCCTGCCTTACTCACCTCCTTAATGTGACAGTGACTGGCCACCATACTTGAGCACTGACAGATTCTACTTAATGCGCATAGATTTTAGGCAGTTTAAGGCAGGCTCAAAAAAACGGTCTGACACATTAGTATAAAAAAAGATGTAGCCTAGAGGTATTCACAAAAAACACAAGGACATAAAAATGTATGTAGATACTGAGTCAGGTAACTGTTTTTTCCCTTCCTGAGCATAACTTGGTCTGAATCTAGATAACACATTACACATATGGACTTTGCTTCAAACTGATGTGTGTAATGTGTAATGTGTAATGTGGCAGGAAGTTCGTACAACCTATTTACTAGAAATTTAGACTGGTCTATTTTGTAACCCAATGCAAATACTGTAACACAAGTGTGTGGTAATCTATAGTTACCAAACAATATAACAATATATTCACCTAGCCTAACTCTTTGATCATGGATATAGTTTTGATAAAGTTTTGAAGTATAACAGAAATCCAGAACCCAATACTGTTCTTCAGGGTCCAGCTGTCAGTTTGACAGCTAACCCCCCCCTCAGCCAATCTCACTCTATGAATCAGGTGCTGCTGTCAGCGAGGCCTAGCTGTTAAACTAATTGTAAAGCCTCACAGGTTAGACCTGGAGAGCTGCTTGCTTGTATAATCCACAGGGCTGCTAGATTGACAGTTATGACCTCAAAGTGCTGACAGTAGAAAAGGCTCCTGCAACTGGTGTTCCTGCTTCCCACCACAGTACCCAATGCAGGAGCCTTTCCTGCCTCTGCCACTTTTCTTCAAAGGCATCTCACATCCACAAGAGAGCAACACCTTTGGAGGGATCAAATTAAACTTTGGGGTAAACAATTGCAGCTAACAATAGAGATGCTCTTCCAGACTTTCCAGAGAAGGTATTATTAGACAGGATTTATATAGCGCCAACAGTTTGCGCAGTGCTTTACAACATGAGGGGAGACAGTACAGTTAAAATACAATTCAATACAGGAGGGATCGGAGGGCCCTGCTCGTTAGAGCTTACAATCTAGGCAGGAGGGTCAAGTGATGCAAAGGGTAATAACTGTGGGGGATGATCTGATGATGAAAATAAAAGTACAGATGTTAGGTGGGGGCAGACCAGGTTTCTCTGAATAAAAGGGTTTTCAGGGATCGTCTAAAAGCTAACAGAGTAGGAGATAGACAGATTGGGGCAGGGAGTTCCATAGGATAGGAGAGGCTTGGGAAAAGTCCTGGAGGCAGCATGGGAGGAGGTGACAAAGGAACTAGGGAGCAGGAGGTCTTGGGAGGAACAAAGAAAACAAGTAGGTTGGTTTTTTGAGACTAAGTTAATGTTGTAGCTGAGGGCCAAGTTGTGGATGTGCAAAAGAGGATACCACGCTAGAAAAATTAGTTAAGTAAAAAAACTTGTAGAAAAGCAGCAGCATACAGTGCGATAACAAAGAGAGTTCAATAAAATTAAAAAAGCTCCGTTAAAAATTTTCGCTGTATATGTCCACAAAAAAATGACATGGAGACAAGGAAATCCATTTAAAGTATTTGAGGCCTTAATACCACAGCAGTGTTCACAAACAAACAAAAAAGTGCCCGACCACCGTAGCTGTAGATTCTGCTTACCAGACGGCAAGCTTAACCACTTCAGCCCCGGAAGAATTTACCCCCTTCCTGACCAGAGCACTTTTTGCGATTCGGCACTGCATCGCTTTAACTGACAATTGCGCGGTCGTGCGACGTGGCTCCCAATCAAAATTGACGTCCTTTTTTTCCCACAAATAGAGCTTTCTTTTGGTGGTATTTGATCGCCTCTGCGGTTTTTATTTTTTGCGCCATAAACAAAAATAGAGCGACAATTTTGGAAAAAAACGCATTATTTTTTACTTTTTGCTATAATAAATATCCCCCAAAAATATATAAAAAAACATTTTTTTTCCTCAGTTTAGGCCGATACGTATTCTTCTACATATGTTTGGTTAAAAAAATTGCAATAAGCGATTATTGATCGGTTTGCGCAAAAGTTATAGCGTTTACAAAATAGGGGATCGTTTTTTTGGCATTTTTATTAACATTTTTTTTTTTAAATGGCGGCGATCAGCGATTTTTATCGTGACTGCGACATTATGGCGGACACATCGGACATTTTTGACACATTTTTGGGACCATTGTCATTTATACAGCAATCAGTGCTATAAAAATGCACTGATTCCTGTGTAAATGACACTGGCAGTGAAAGGGTTAACCACTAGGGGGCGAGGAGGGGTTAAATCAGTACTTGGGAGTGATTACTAACTGTCAGGGGGATGGGCTGTGAGTGTGACGTCACTGATCTCTGCTCCGATGACAGGGAGCAGAGATCGAGTGACACTGTCACTAGGCAGAACAGGGAGATGCTGCTTACATCAGCATCTCCCCGTTCTTCCTCCCCATGAGGATCGTGGGTATTCCCGTGGCGATCGAGTCCGCGGGACCCGCGACCCGACTCACGGAGCTTGCCGCGGGCGCGCGCGCCCGCCGACCGCCTTTTACGGGGGAACGTACAGGTACGTGATTTTGCCTGTACGAGCCCTTCTGCCGCAGTATATCTGCGTTAGGCGGTCGGCAAGCGGTTAAAAGGCAGATGGCTATAACCCAGCCTAGGCCTTTTAGCTTGCAGATAACCACAATAGGAACGGTGATTCAGACGGTGCAGATCACTCCCTTTATCCCGCTAAAGTGTCTGTACACTTAATTGGGTGCTCAGGAAAAGAGAAAACTGGCCATAGTGTAATGTCGTCTGAACATTGTTTAATAAAACAAAGTAATGCACTTTCAGTTAAAAGAAGATAACATCACATAAAAGAATGCCGGCCGGCATAAACAAAATGGAGCCCGTCCTCCTACTCTGATCGCGTGGTGACGTCACTACGTGCCTTCCTCCAGACGCATTTCGTCATCAGCAGACGTTGTCAATGGGGAATGGATGGCTTTGTAAGTTGTTAGAATTTTGAATTTAATTTGTTGGGTGAGTGGAAGCCAGTGGAGGGATTGACGGAGAGGAGTAGCAGACACTGAACGGTTGGTAAGGTGGATGAACCTGGCAGCAGAATTCATGATGGACTGAAAGGGGGATAGCCTATGTAAAGGCAATCCCGTGAGGAGGGATTTGCTGTAGTCGAGGTGAGAGATGACCACTGATTGAACTAGGAGCTTTGTGATGTCATTGGTTAAGAAGGGGCATATTCTGGAGATGTTGAGGAGGTTGAGGTGGCAAGATTTGGACAGTGGTTGCACGTGGGGCTGAAGGAATAGGTCAGAGACCAGGATTACACCTAGAACATTGGCATGTGGGGATGGGCTGATAGTTGTGTTATCGATCTTGACAGAGAGATCAGGGGAAGAGGCACGTGAGGGAGGAAAAATCATGAGCTCAGTTTAGTTTAGTATCTAGGATAGAATCGGGGAAGAAGCATCAAATAGCAGTCTGTAAGAATAGATATAAAATACTGATTGATACATAAGTTACCTAAAGAATAGGCTGAACTACAAATATGTGTAGAACAGCACCAAAGTTTAGCCATCTTTAGTATCACTGCTTGGCTACGAGGTTTAATAAGGGTTGCTCCACATCATTATAATAATGAAGCATCTTCATTGAACTCTGTATTTTAATGTACAGCAACATATACTGATATACAATATCAGTTACATTTTTTATTGGACTACAGTAAAAAAAAAAAAAAACTGCATTTGCACATTTTGTACTGTTTTTTTCTGGTAATGGATATTTGATGATACCACCATTGGCCAGGCACCCACTTCATCTCTCTCGAGGTTTGAAACAGTGCGGCACTAATTGCTGATTTTGAGCGATAAAATCCTGACAGAAATTCCAACCCTTCCTTCTAAATCCAAGGTGAAAAAAAATGGCTTTAGATATACTTTCAAAACTCCAAGCTGTGTATGGGCAGTCTTGCAAATAAAGATCAGGTTGCAGTGGTATAATAATCTATATAAGGCATAAAGCAAAAAAGAAAATTACCGTCCCAACAGATGTCATAAATTGCAAGAGAGCAAAAGTAAGCTCAGATTCCAGCCATGGTGACAAAATTGCCCTAAATTTGCATGGACAATTATGGCTTAAATATGTAAGATTATAATGAGCGAGCGCTTTACTGCTGAAAGCAATGCACCTGGAGGAGGGTGGTACATGGAGGGGAAAGAAGGAAAAAATAATCAGACTTCATAACAACATAGTGTCATGACAGTGAAAGGAGGCAATGAGAGATAGCACACAGGCTTTCCATTAGCAGTTTGTGCAAAACTACTATATATATATATATATATATATATATATATATATATATATATATATATATATATTTATATATATATATATATATATATATATATATATATATATATAAATGTTTTTTTATACTATGGCTGCTTAAATGTAAATGTTTTGCACGATGAGCTAAATGAAATAATTTCATCCACAAGATTATTGATGTCTTACAAATTATTTTTTCCCCTGAATGCATGTAAAATTTGTTGTACCACAAGCTAATTTACCCTTAATGTAAAGTCAATTCTGTGCTAAAAATGACTTTTAAGGAGATGCATTTTATCCACTGTACTTGATGCTGATGTTAGGCTGCTCATCCCGGCTCTATTAACATGTACTAAGGGTGAATGTGATTGGGAGGTGCACAGGATGAAAAAAGCAGGCACTTAGACCCCTTTCACACTGAGGCGCTTTACAGGCGCTATATCGCTAAAAATAGTGCCTGCAAAGCGCCTTTAAAGCGCCTCTCCTCTCACTCCAGTGTGAAAGCCAGAGTGCTTTCACACTGGAGCGGTGCACTGACAGGACGGTCACAAAAGTCTTGCAAGCAGCATCTTTGAGGCGCTGTAGGAGCAGTGTATACACCGCTCCCACAGCGCCCCAGCCTATTGAAATCAATGGGCAGCGCCAGCAAATCACTGCTACAGTGGCGCTTTGCGGGAGCTTTTAACCCTTTTTCGGCCGTTAGCGGGGGTTAAAAGCGTGGCCTCGGCTAGCGCCCAAAAAGCGCTGCAAAAACAACGGTAAAGCGCCGCTAAAAGTAGCAGTGTTTTACCATCGACACCTGGCGCTGCTCAGTGTGAAAGTACCCTTACAAAGAAGGGATAGAGACTATTATATTTATATTAAGGCCTCATGCACACTGGATGTTAAAATAACGTTATAAAAATGGCAGTACCTAATGCAGTGAGTTTTTCAGCATTTTTTAACACTGTTGCAATAGCATTTTAGCGTTTATTAGCGTTTTTCAGCGTTAGCGTTTTCTAGCGTTTTTTTTTTAGTGGATCAAATACATTAAACAGCGCTGGTGAACCATGTTTTTGAGGGTTTATCAGCTTTTATCAGCGTTTTTTTTCCATTAGAGCGTTTTTACAGCTGAAAAACTCCTTTCAGAACCCACTAGTTTGTGTTTTTTTTTTTTTTTAAAGCCAAAAAACGCCCCAGCCAAAAACTGCTCATAGCAGCCTATGTGTGCATAGACACATAAGATAACATGATGGGGAGTTTATTGACTGTAGAAAAAAACATCTGAAGCCAAAAACAGCTGCTTTAAAAACGCCCAAAAACGTCCAGTGTGCATGAGGCCTAAAGCTGAACTCCAAACAGCATACATTGTATCATCAATGGCCATACATTCAACATAGTCCAGTTACAGTTTCAGAAAAAAAAAATGTTTTTAAACCCAAAACTATATCCCTTAACACCCCTTCCCATTTTATATTTCCTTACTAAGAAGATGAGGGTGAAGCTTTACATGGTTTACTCAGGTACACCTGTAATAGGGCGTACACACGGTCGGACTTTGTTCGGACATTCCGACAACAAAATCCTAGGATTTTTTCAGACGGATGTTGGCTCAAACTTGTCTTGCATACACACAAAGTTGTCGGAAAATCCGACCGTTCTGAACGCGGTGACGTAAAACACGTACTTCGGGACTATAAACGGGGCAGTGGCCAATAGCTTTCATCTCTTTATTTATTCTGAGTATGCGTGGCACTTTGTCCGTCGGATTTGTGTACACACGATCGCAATTTCCGACAACGGATTTTGTTGTTGGAAAATTTTATCTCCTGCTCTCCAACTTTGTGTGTCGGAAAATCCGATGGAAAATGTCCGATGGAGCCCACACATGGTCGGAATTTCCGACAACACGTTCCAATCGGACATTTTCCATCGGAAAATCCCACCGTGTGTACGGGGCATAATGGTAGCAAGTGTGGGGTGCTATTGTCAGCCTTGTCCAGAAAATACTATAGGTTCCTCAATGGTCAGTAACTATTACAGCATGTTGAAGTCAGTGTATCAGCATGACAGTCAAGCAACCAGCAATCTAGGAAAGAGAAGTCAGCACTAGCAGCCTACATATTTTTCTTCGTACAGGTTTTCTTTAGGACCCAATCATACTATGGTTTTAAGGTGACTTATTCTGAATGGCACCCTAACAAACCTGCCATAGGACTAGTAAGCACGCATTACCCCAAACAGGTGGTGTGAGTGGGCCCTTATTCCACAAATTGCCAGCAGAGGAGAAGATATCATGTGTGCGTTTGATGAGGACAGGAAATTCTCCATGCACCTGCCTGTATATTACATTCACAGGACATCTTTCAGAACAAAAGGCATGGGAAGTATGAGGTAAATGAAACACACACCTGTGGCTGCGGGAACACGCCATTCTATATTTATTCATATGCTGTAGGTCACTTTAGAGCTGACAAGCTGTTTTTCAACTTCTTGTCACCACTGCCTGGTGCATCTAATTACGCCTGCCCTGCAGCTGACAAATATCAGCTGCTGCGCACTAAAAGATGGTTCTCTGTAAGTACTTCCCTCTGGCAAAGTTAAATATTAATTATCTCTTTTTATTTCATGATTATTCATGGGAGCTAATGTCACTACTGGGGAAGAGTGATATGTCACTGTCATGAAATATTAAAGCCAATAATTCACAGGAAAACTATGCCAAATGGGGAAAATATAGGGCCTATTGTACAGATTCCATTCTGCTCTTTTCGCTTGTGATGGTGACTTGGAAAATCAATGTATTAATTGCCAGATTTGGGTTTTTACAATCACTCAAAGGAGCTTAGTTAAATTCTGTAACTCACTGTAGAAAAATATTTGTAAATGTGGTACAGCGCTGCGCTAAAAACAAACTGGGGGAGCAGCCAACACACCCGTAGACTCAAGGGCAGAAATAACAACGAAAAAATACAAAGTGTGGCGCTAATAGTAGCAATATATGAAACTAAGCATTAGGTAATATCACACAATAAAAATGTGAAACAAAATTGACACGTGAGCACAAGTGACAGTGACTAATGAACAGAGATAATAAATAAATATATGTGTTCAATACAAATATTGGATATGATCTAAAACAATAAAGGAAATATGTGATAACAGTGCATGAACAGTTATCTAATGTAAAGTCCAAAACACCAAAAAAATTTGTGACAACAGTGCATGAACAATTTTAGGCAGGTGTTTTCTTATATGTGTAGAAGAGCTTTCAACCCAGTAGCCTGGTAGGTACGTGGACCATAGGAGACCCGAGGTGCACGGAAGTTTGGAAACAGTGCCAGGACCATCACCAGAAGCTATGGAGGCTTACCGGAAGGTATGGCCTGAAATGGCTTTTGCCATACAGGTCAAAAAAGGCTTAGTGACCAACAGGTCTAGACGTATTATCCGGTCAGAAGTTATCGTCACACAGACCATGGGGAGGAAGAATCGGTCAACACGACTTCCACATTGATAGATATACCACCGTAGACCATGCGAAAGATTCGTATTACATGTGAGGAATAAAAACACTCACATAGTGTAATAACGTAAAACTTGGATTTATTTAAAAAGTAACAATAAAAAAACAGACTCACATTTTTTGCAGATAAAATTAGCGTATCAATCGTGTAGCGGTAGTTGCGAGGGATCAACCCGACATGTTTCGACTAAGAAGTCGTCTTCTGGGGTGTGGACCCCCTCACCCTACCGCTCTATATATAGACAAACAAATAATGACCCCCAATGGAAGTGTCCTGAACCGGAAGTGAACCAGATGACCTTATTTCCGGTTTTGAGGGACATAGATTATGGGCTTGGTGTTTTGAAGCCATTTAGAGAAGCAGACTAGGCAGTCGGGACATATGTTGAAATATAACTTCTATGGTGAAATTATGAGGCAAGAATAAGTGAGTGGTGGTCCGGATAGTTAGTCCGTAACCAAGCCTAACTATCACTGTCTGTATCCTCTGGATAGGAGCGCAACGATGCCACTGCATTCCAACCCTGTGACGAGCCTCATTTGAGCGCGATGACGTCACGCGTAAGGCTGGGTAGCGGCGACAGTACGTTCCAAGCCGTCACCCAAGCCTCACTCCCGTATAGCGCGATGACGTCATGCGCATAACGCGGCAACGACGGTGCGCTCCGGGATAACAACCACGCCTCGTCATCAATTACTAGACGTCCACCCCGCAGGAAGCAAGGCTCAGCCCTATGACACAGGGCGGAAGTGGCAAACAAGTGTCAGCAGGGATGGAAGTCAAATTATATGCAATTTAAATGTGTTACAAGTGCACATAAAAAGCTTGGTGGTATGAAAAATTAAATATACTATCAATGCCCACAGAAATCTATGATAGAAGATAGAAAAATTATTCCATAGTCTACATTATATAGATTCGGATTATTGACCTCCCAGACACTTCCAGTAGGGGGCATAAATACATTAACATGCCCGACTATTATGTTTAAAAGCACATACAATGTATACAAAAAGAATAGGCCTAGAAAGTTAAAAACCATATAGCGTATGGCAATGTATATATATATAAAAATATAGCTAAAAAAGGGAGATCATCACTATCGAGCTACCATGAATAGTAAATGCCAGGAAAAAAGAAAAAATCTAAAGTAAATTGCAATTTATGCCTGGTTAATAAACGAATTGATGTCCCAATCGACATTGATACCTTGCGGAAAATGGGACCCCAATTCGTATATCCAGTATGTCTCCAAACGGGAGACACCCCTAAGAGTAGACCCCCCCCGCCATGGGGCCCTATATTTATCTATGATGAGAAACTGTGTGCCAGCAGGATTTCTATCGTGACATTCCCTATAATGTCTAGGGACAGTATGTTCCGTGCTACCCGCCTTAATAAGGTTAATGTGTTCCGAGACTCGTACAGTAAAGGATCTAATAGTACGGCCCACATATTGTTTGCCACAAGGGCAAGTCAGCAAGTACACAATCCCGGTAGTAGCACAAGTGCAAAATTGTTTAATTGCATATGTGCGGCCAGTCACGGTAGAATTAAACTCGTGACTCGCCCTTCTGCCGCAGGTATTATACTGGCAAACCAGACATTTTTTGCAAGGAAAGAAACCGGTCCAATTATGAAAAAAGGATGGTTTCTTAGGCGGATCAATAACATTGGGTGCTAACTTGTTCCTGAGAGATGGAACTCCTCTAAAGACCACCTTGGGAGTATCAGGAAGTAGTGGACCCAATATTTTGTCCGTTTTTAGAACGTCCCAATGATGTTCAAAAACCTTCCTAATCTGTTTGTATTGCATCGAGAAGGAGGTCAAAAATGACCATTTGAACTCATCATTGGATTGTTTGGGTCTATCCTGCAATAGTGTCTGGCGATCTATACTACAGGCATTTTCAATCTCTCTATCTAGGTCAGGCGGATTATAGCCTTTTTCAACAAACCTGTCTTTGAGTAACATGGCCTGAGCCATATAGGTGTCTTGATCAGTACAATTTCTACGTAGTCATAAAAACTGGCTCCTAGGTACTGATTTAATCCAAGAGGTATGATGACAACTGTCAGTTGATATGTAACTGTTTCTGTCGGTGGACTTAAAATAAGTACTAAAACTAAATCCACCTTCTTTTCTATCAATGACCAAATCTAAAAAGTGGACTGAAGTGGTACTAGCCTCAAATGTCAGGGCAATGCCCCTATCATTGGCATTCAAGGAGGCCATGAAGTCAATCAGGTCATCATGGCTCCCAGTCCACAGGAGGAGGACGTCGTCTATGTACCGGGCCCACAGCAGAAGATGTGGGTTATCCATGGCATAGACGACGTCCTCCTCCCACTTGGCCATAAATAAATTAGCCAAGCTAGGAGCAAACTTGGCACCCATTGCCACCCCTTTATGTTGGCGATAGTAATTGCCATTAAACCAAAAATAATTTCTTTGGGTTGCAAATTCTATTAGCTCTATAATGTAATTAATCTGGGGTGAGGCGAGGGAAACATCCCTATTAAGGAAACATTTTACCGCATCCACACCTTCACGGTGTGGAATGCAGGTATAGAGGGACGCCACGTCCGCAGTGGCCATGATAAGGTCACCGGAATATGGAACATTAGATAACAATCTGATCACATCCCTAGTGTCCTTTAGATAGGACGGCATCTTACGTACAGAAGGCTGGAGAAAGAAATCAATGTACTTCCCGATTCTAGAAGTGATCGAGTCGATGCCACTAATTATAGGTCTGCCTGGGGGGTGAAGGGGGTCTTTATGAACTTTGGGTAAATAATACATAACTGGGACACGTGGGGCAAGGGGAACTAAAAATGATCTCTCCTTTTTATTTAGGATGTAAGAATCATAGCCTTTGGCTATCAGATTCTTCAATGCTTTTTTATACTCTTGTGTTGGATTGTTAGGTAGCTCAATATAGGTCTCACGGTCTCCTAAAATGCGATGCATTTCTTTAAGATAGTCTGATTTGTTTAGTAAAACTAGGAGGAGGCCAAAGGCTATGATTCTTACATCCTAAATAAAAAGGAGAGATCATTTTTAGTTCCCCTTGCCCCACGTGTCCCAGTTATGTATTATTTACCCAAAGTTCATAAAGACCCCCTTCACCCCCCAGGCAGACCTATAATTAGTGGCATCGACTCGATCACTTCTAGAATCGGGAAGTACATTGATTTCTTTCTCCAGCCTTCTGTACGTAAGATGCCGTCCTATCTAAAGGACACTAGGGATGTGATCAGATTGTTATCTAATGTTCCATATTCCGGTGACCTTATCATGGCCACTGCGGACGTGGCGTCCCTCTATACCTGCATTCCACACCGTGAAGGTGTGGATGCGGTAAAATGTTTCCTTAATAGGGATGTTTCCCTCGCCTCACCCCAGATTAATTACATTATAGAGCTAATAGAATTTGCAACCCAAAGAAATTATTTTTGGTTTAATGGCAATGGGTGCCAAGTTTGCTCCTAGCTTGGCTAATTTATTTATGGCCAAGTGGGAGGAGGACGTCGTCTATGCCATGGATAACCCACATCTTCTGCTGTGGGCCCGGTACATAGACGACGTCCTCCTCCTGTGGACTGGGAGCCATGATGACCTGATTGACTTCATGGCCTCCTTGAATGCCAATGATAGGGGCATTGCCCTGACATTTGAGGCTAGTACCACTTCAGTCCACTTTTTAGATTTGGTCATTGATAGAAAAGAAGGTGGATTTAGTTTTAGTACTTATTTTAAGTCCACCGACAGAAACAGTTACATATCAACTGACAGTTGTCATCATACCTCTTGGATTAAATCAGTACCTAGGAGCCAGTTTTTACGACTACGTAGAAATTGTACTGATCAAGACACCTATATGGCTCAGGCCATGTTACTCAAAGACAGGTTTGTTGAAAAAGGCTATAATCCGCCTGACCTAGATAGAGAGATTGAAAATGCCTGTAGTATAGATCGCCAGACACTATTGCAGGATAGACCCAAACAATCCAATGATGAGTTCAAATGGTCATTTTTGACCTCCTTCTCAATGCAATACAAACAGATTAGGAAGGTTTTTGAACATCATTGGGACGTTCTAAAAACGGACAAAATATTGGGTCCACTACTTCCTGATACTCCCAAGGTGGTCTTTAAAGGAGTTCCATCTCTCAGGAACAAGTTAGCACCCAATGTTATTGATCTGCCTAAGAAACCATCCTTTTTTCATAATTGGACAGGTTTCTTTCCTTGCAAAAAATGTCTGGTTTGCCAGTATAATACCTGCGGCAGAAGGGCGAGTCACGAGTTTAATTCTACCGTGACTGGCCGCACATATGCAATTAAACAATTTTGCACTTGTGCTACTACCGGGATTGTGTACTTGCTGACTTGCCCTTGTGGCAAACAATATGTGGGCCGTACTATTAGATCCTTTACTGTACGAGTCTCGGAACACATTAACCTTATTAAGGCGGGTAGCACGAAACATACTGTCCCTAGACATTATAGGGAATGTCACGATAGAAATCCTGCTGGCACACAGTTTCTCATCATAGATAAATATAGGGCCCCATGGCGGGGGGGGTCTACTCTTAGGGGTGTCTCCCGTTTAGAGACATACTGGATATACGAATTGGGGTCCCATTTTCCGCAAGGTATCAATGTCGATTGGGACATCAATTCGTTTATTAACCAGGCATAAATTGCAATTTACTTTAGATTTTTTCTTTTTTCCTGGCATTTACTATTCATGGTAGCTCGATAGTGATGGTCTCCCTTTTTTAGCTATATTTTTATATATATACATTGCCATACGCTATATGGTTTTTAACTTTCTAGGCCTATTCTTTTTGTATACATTGTATGTGCTTTTAAACATAATAGTCGGGCATGTTAATGTATTTATGCCCCCTACTGGAAGTGTCTGGGAGGTCAATAATCCGAATCTATATAATGTAGACTATGGAATAATTTTTCTATCTTCTATCATAGATCTCTGTGGGCATTGATAGTATATTTAATTTTTCATACCACCAAGCTTTTTATGTGCACTTGTAACACATTTAAATTCCATATAATTTGACTTCCATCCCTGCTGACACTTGTTTGCCACTTCCGCCCTGTGTCATAGGGCTGAGCCTTGCTTCCTGCGGGGTGGACGTCTAGTAATTGATGACGAGGCGTGGTTGTTATCCCGGAGCGCACCGTCGTTGCCGCGTTATGCGCATGACGTCATCGCGCTATACGGGAGTGAGGCTTGGGTGACGGCTTGGAACGTACTGTCGCCGCTACCCAGCCTTACGCGTGACGTCATCGCGCTCAAATGAGGCTCGTCACAGGGTTGGAACGCAGTGGCATCGTTGCGCTCCTATCCAGAGGATACAGACAGTGATAGTTAGGCTTGGTTACGGACTAACTATCCGGACCACCACTCACTTATTCTTGCCTCATAATTTCACCATAGAAGTTATATTTCAACATATGTCCCGACTGCCTAGTCTGCTTCTCTAAATGGCTTCAAAACACCAAGCCCATAATCTATGTCCCTCAAAACCGGAAATAAGGTCATCTGGTTCACTTCCGGTTCAGGACACTTCCATTGGGGGTCATTATTTGTTTGTCTATATATAGAGCGGTGGGGTGAGGGGGTCCACACCCCAGAAGACGACTTCTTAGTCGAAACATGTCGGGTTGATCCCTCACAACTACCGCTACACGGTTGATACGCTAATTTTATCTGCAAAAAATGTGAGTCTGTTTTTTTATTGTTACTTTTTAAATAAATCCAAGTTTTACGTTATTACACTATGTGAGTGTTTTTATTCCTCACATGTAATACGAATCTTTCGCATGGTCTACGGTGGTATATCTATCAATGTGGAAGTCGTGTTGACCAATTCTTCCTCCCCATGGTCTGTGTGACGATAACTTCTGACCGGATAATACGTCTAGACCTGTTGGTCACTAAGCCTTTTTGACCTGTATGGCATACGCCATTTCAGGCCATACCTTCCGGTAAGCCTCCATAGCTTCTGGTGATGGTCCTGGCACTGTTTCCAAACTTCCGTGCACCTCGGGTCTCCTATGGTCCACGTACCTACCAGGCTACTGGGTTGAAAGCTCTTCTACACATATAAGAAAACACCTGCCTAAAATTGTTCATGCACTGTTGTCACAAATTTTTTTGGTGTTTTGGACTTTACATTAGATAACTGTTCATGCACTGTTATCACATATTTCCTTTATTGTTTTAGATCATATCCAATATTTGTATTGAACACATATATTTATTTATTATCTCTGTTCATTAGTCACTGTCACTTGTGCTCACGTGTCAATTTTGTTTCACATTTTTATTGTGTGATATTACCTAATGCTTAGTTTCATATATTGCTACTATTAGCGCCACACTTTGTATTTTTTCGTTGTAACTCACTGTAGCCAATCAGTAAATTTTAGTAAATTTCAGGTGATTGTGGGTCTCTGCATCTTGAATAACATAACTGTTTTTTTTTTTTGGTGCCTGATTTAAGAAGTCCAGCAGAGTAAAAATGCAGTAACCCATTGCCCAGAGCTTTTGGCTTTTGACCCTTCTCAACATTACCCCATGAAAATCTTCCCGGCTTGAGGTGGTGTATCCTTATGAGATCTTTCTCCCTTCCACTACAGGGCATGCTACTTTGCAGATGTTGCGGTGGATACAGTAGGAGACTGTTGTGGAGGGGGAAGATGTGGAAAATGAGGAATGAGAAGGAGTGCGGGTTTTTTGCTGTTGACTTGTTTCATTGAGTTGCAGCTCCCACTGAGCTCTGTGGTGCGAAGTCATGCGTTTCCTTATGCAGGCGTTTGCCACTGCTGTTATGTTACAGTCAGAGGGTTCAGATCACAATGGTGCTGTTGGCAGCAGATACATTAAAACAGCACAAACTGCAGAACTGTGTGGTCTAGCCCTGGGGATAGCAGCGGCCCGTAACTAAAGGGCAGTGCCGCCAAATAGATTAGGATGCCTGATCCTTCTATTGCTCTTCTGCCTCTCCCTCAAGAGTTTTTTCTTCTCCAATCAGGGACAGTCTACCCCGTCATCATCTACCCCCACCTCATTCACTGAAGCCTACTTCACAGTAATCTTCAGCTTCTGGAACATCACTGCCTCTCGTTGCTCCCTGTCTGATGTCTTCCTCAGTGCTTGCACATTACCAATATCATCCTTCTGCAGCATTTCAGTGATAATATGATCAAATAATCCTAAAGACTCTTCATTGTCATCCTAGGATGAGTTTGAAGAGGGTGGCTTTCTCAGCCTGAGCGTACTATGGCTAAATAGCACATCCACTGTGTGGAAAGGGCATACATGCCCTGCCTCTAGATGGTGTGGCCTAACCATTGCTCTTTTTGCCCCAGAGTACCTGCTTGAGTGAAGAACCACTGTCTCTCACTTTAGGCCCACCTGACATTTTTGATAAAAGGATTGCTTAAATTTAATGGCGGCTATGGCAATAGGGGAAGTAAATATGTGATGCATTGGTGCACACTAACGCATAAGTATGTGGTGATCTGCTGCAAGCAAAGGGCAGCTTGTGTACACTGCGCTTCCCTCAATAAAAAAAAGTCCCTAGCAACATGAAATAGAATATACCTACAATTAAAAAAGAAACCCTGAAACACTAAAACCCTAACCAATTTTTTGACCTAGTAGAATAAATAAAAGATGGATAAATATTAAAATACCCCCCCCCCCCCCCAAAAAAAAAAAAAATACGTATACTGTATATTAAGGCATATATTAGGTATATTCCAAGCATGTACTTTAACTGTTTTAATGCCACTACCATAATCCTCATGGCAGTGGTGACAAGGGGTTTTACACTCACACTCCTGGTGGCTGCGGCACAATAAAAGGTTCTGGAAGTAAAAAGGTTAAAGGTGTTGTGTTTTCTCCACCCTCCAAATTGCATTAAAAAGGCTCTCTCACGGCTGTACGAGATTTTTAGAGAACCCTTTTTTGCTTGTTTAAATGTTTCCCTTGGCAGTGCCCAGCTACGTATGACCTTTTGTGACAATAGCTTGCCTATTAGCCTTGAAAAGAGTTTAATATAAAGGATTACTTAGGAAAGCCAGGACTGGTAATGGGCCTGGGTTCAATTCACTAGGGGTTCTGGAAATCTTGTTTGAAATTTGATGAACCCAAGCTTAGAGGTGAATCCTGTTAAAGTCTATGAGAGGTGAATTTTGTGTTTAAATTCTGGCCATTTTAGAGATATTAAGTAAACTACTGTAACAAAAATGCATAGAAAGCTGGTGGACATGTGCCAATGGAATAATCATTTTTATCAGTATAGTGTTGAGCATGTCTTTTTATGCATGTAGGCAGGTGAACAGTGGTGGCCCGTCCATGCAGGATGCAGGGGCGCCGCCCCCTAATCCATGCGCCTGGCCCCTATTCTACATGCAGGGCACTGGATGCATTACATTACAATGTTTTTTTTTTAAGCACATGATTAGATTAGAAGTCTCTAGTTGGCTTCAAAAAAGGGTGGACTCAGGGTGGAGCCCACCCACTTGTGTGACAATAGCGAATTAATATTCGCTATTGTCGTCTTAATTCCCCTCCCGGCCAATCAGGAAGCCCCAATTGGCCAGGGAGTCTTAGGACTTTCTGTCTGTCCCCCGTGGGGGTGGGGTGATCACCGCAGTCCATCTCCAGCACGGGGGCAGGCTATGAGATTGTCAATCTCCTGTGAGGGGGTGGTATTAGTTTGCCGCCCCCCCCCCCAAAAAAAAAATTTTGAGCACCAGCTGCCACTGCAGGTGAAGATGGGGGTAGGTCCCATTTAAGGTTTGCCCTCCTAAATGGAGGAGTCTGGGAGTCCTTATATAGGTGGGTGGTGCTGGGACCCTGAGGGGGAGGGACACTTGGAGAGCTAGAGAAGAGGACAAGCCTGCTGTAGTGCTCTTGCTCTTCCTGGATGGAGAGGGGCTGCGTGGGGTCCCCATTTGGACATCTGGGGAGAAGGTAAGTGCCACCTGCATAAGGACTGAGCTTAAGGGAAGGCATAGAGGACTTGGTTCTTTCCTTGGTATTCCCCTCCAGGGAGAAGGGGCTAATAAGAAGGTAGATGGAAAGAGAAGATGGCAGATTAATTTTATCTTGAGCCAGGCATTAACATCGCATGCAGTAGCTCTATGCTACCAATATTTGGATTGATTAACCAATATATAAACTGTTATGTTACTTCTTAACTTTAATAAGTAAAGAAAGGTATCAGCAAGATCTGGCCTCCATCTGAATATTTAAGCAAGAAATGTTGTTCACAGCCAATACGTGGGGAGTGTAAAGAAAAACATTATCTGTGCAGATCTGGCTGTAGTGCCCTGAAAGTAAATGCAGACTCAGCGTGTGATTCCCATTGGGAGTGAGAGGGATGAGCAGGCTCAGTCAGGAGGATGGAAGGCTTCGGTCCCACACGCAGCTTTTAGAGCAACATTGAAAATACACAAATCCTTTAAATAATATGCTTGGGGCTATGTCCTAAAGCTGTACAGGGTGTTATAGAACAGTACACCTTTCACAGACAGACTCAGCTACAGTGTATACTGGCAGTGCATATTTGGCTCTGGAATTAAATTGTTCTTTTATAATTAGCTTGGCTTACACATGCCAAAAAAAGGCTTTATTCAAGTAATTGTAACAGTGACGCATGCTTTTTAATCAAATGGTGATACAGTAGATCTGCTTTCACTGGCAGATAGAAATTGGCTACTAGTTCCCTCTGGTTGTCCCTGTTCTGTCCTGTTGCTGGCTTTTTTTTTAAGCTCTCATTAAGGATTAAGAGACTGTAGAGGATACAGCAGTGTAAAATTAGCCAGCATTTGTAATGAGGAAGAATTGACCATTTTTTTAATACAAGCAATAATAGACCTTTAGGGCCCAGCTGCAAGAAACCATGAAGGGTCTCCCTGACCCCCAGTCATGGTCTTTCCCTCTGAGCCCAGGGCCCTTCCCTCTGAGCTGACATATACAGTATAAACATGTTATATAGTACACGTATAGAACAGTTAACATAAGCCTCTGCCACAGAGGAGTTTACAGTATGATTGTTTTAGAGTCACACACACCTACAGAGACAGTACCTTTTTGAGAGGTTATTAGAGGATTTGAAAGAAATCCAGGCAATCAAGAAACTACATTTACACAGTATCCTGTAGGTTATTGGTCTCAGAACCCCAGCGCTGCAAGGCGCTGTCCACTTTAAATTAGAGCAAGAATCATAATACTACTTATGTGTGGCTATTTCCATGTTGCTAAAAACAAAGTTACATCCATTTTCATTTAGGCTTAAAAAAATAAATAAAATCACATTCATTTCCACATTGTATTTGAAGTATTTCTAGCTTACTCCTATTAATCAGAATGATTTTGAATTTGTAAACTTTGTGAAGATCCCCACACATTCACTTCCTTGAATTCTGTGACACACATTCACTACGCCCAAGCTGCCAACATTCCCCCAAAATTTTTTAGGGACATCTTTTTTTGCCATGTGTCCAGCAAGCTATTGTAGGCGGAAAATGTTCTTTAATTAGGGGTGGCGCATTCATTTAAAATGTGCGTAGTCCTACAAGAAGCATATGATGTATTTGTTGCAGGCATATGTAGTGCCTTCTACCCTCACAAGCTCAAAGACTTCATATAAGCTTCTCAGATATTTGGGTTACTACAAGTCCCAGTACTGTCATTTATATTTCGGACAGACAATGTTGGGAGTTGGTGTACTTTTGTTACTAGTGTGTTGGTAATCTGAGGAACTCAGGGTGGTGACTGAGATAAACGAAATACTGACATGTCCTGTCAGGCCATCTTTGGCTTCAGCACTTTCCAGAAACACCAAGTCCCTCAACATGTTCTGTGCAGAGGCATGTTAAAACGTTGTGGTCCTGCTGCAACTTGTAGTTCCTCAGCAGCTGCTTCTCCTTCCTAGCCCTCCTGCTCACATCATCCCGGTTGTTATTTAAGCAGCAAATTCTATGTGAAAAAGTTTTAACTTTTGCTGGTGGAGAGGAATGTCAGATAACAGGCACAGGGTGTCATGGAAAGGCCTGCAGGAGCTGCCCTTCCCTCTGCCAGTGACTCCCAGTGGGTCCCCCTCATCTCAGAGCCAGTTCTATTGTCGGCAGGGAGGAAGGGAAGCCGAGAGCTGGATCACTAAGAGGCAGAGCAGGGAGGAGGAAGTTACATCCTCCTCCTCTGCTGGGGCCTGTGCATGAACGTGACTGGTTGCTAGGATGTGATATCTGGTGTAATAGTGGTGCTGCACTGTCATATAGCAATGCAATCAAATGGTGTACTACAAAATGCTGTATAAATATACTACTAAAATAAATATGTGCAAATAAAGCAATGATAGTAAATTCCCACAAGAAATGGTGCCAAGTATACGTACTTAACATGCAAAGACAAAATCTGCCAACATCAACAGATGCAGTGGCTAATGTGATATATAAACCAAAAGCAATTGTAAAGTAAAAGTCCAAAAACAGACACTAATGGTCTAATAAATAAAGTACAAAAGGTGACTGGTGCCTCTCTCAGTTCATATTAGTGAATAAAGTGATTGGTGTTTTTTCCTTCACGTTGTGGTGACACCTCTGTGCTCTCAAGCCTCTCACCTTACTGCTGTAAGGTAACAGCATTGGATGAATGGCTCTCCCTGGGGATCCATGCGTCTCCATCTGCCTCTAAGGGTCCTGCAAAACTTTGCCCAGCTTGTAGATCTCTATGGTGGATGGTGCTCCCGGGGGGTCCCCCCAGATAATCTCTGTGATGGTGATGTATAAGAAAGAATTCTCCAATTGTGTAATAACGTTTATGCGATGTTTTTATTATTAAAACAGCTGGTATGTTACTCACTTTTGACAGTGACTAAAACAAACATGTACTCCACGAGCAGCGAGCTCGTACTCCCGTGTCATTTCCAGTAGCCTGTCGCTTAGTCCCAACGCGTGACGTCATGCATGCAGCGGTGCCCAATGATTTCAAGAGACAGCTGCAGATAGGACCTTCTACTTCTTAGCAAACCTAGAGCAACTTTCCCTGGCTCCATTCTTTTAGCTGCAGGGGGGGCCACAGCAGAAAGGGGACTATTTTGCCATTTTTAGGTGCGACAGAGTAATCTGCATGTAGTGGCTTTCAATAGATAACCCAAAGTTCCAGCCTCTATCTGCTGGAGCAATTTTGCGGATTGATATTAAAGAGCCAGGGTCTTTAGTTTAATAATAAGGAACAGTAGCACTGCAGATTACTCCGCCGCACCCATAAATGTGAAAACTAGGTCCTTTCTGCTGCGGCTCCCCTACAGCTAAACAAATGGAGCCAGGGATATATATTTTTTTTTTAAGTGCTCTAGGTTCTGGGAAGTAGGGAGTCCTATTTGCAGCTGTCCCTGTCCCCAGCCCTGACCCCAGATTGCCCTTAGCAATAGCGGGACAGAGCATACTTGCCAACAGTCACAGACAGTCATGGAAATCGGACCAATGTCCCAGTCTGAGCCTGTCCCAGGCAGAATTCCAAAATTCCACCTCTGTCACGGACAGCCATGCTAGTGAGTGATTTTGGAGCTCAGGTGCTGCTGGGCATGGTGCCAAGAGACAGAGCAGCAGAACATTGATTGCCAGTCTGTCCCTCCCCCAGCAGCTTAGATCAGACACTCTCATTGCAAGTTACTTAAACTAAACACCACCCAGGTGGCAGAGCCTGCGAGGCTTGCAGTGTCTAATTGGCTTGGACACAGGGAGTTGTGGCCGGCCTCTGAGAACGTGGCCAGCCCGCCTTCTGAAGGGAAGCAGATAGAAGGAGGATATCTCTGGCTTAATGAAGAGATGGGAGGGGTGGGGGTGGTGAACAGGGAGAGACACCCGAGGTAGGTACCCATGCCTGCCGCCATTAAAACTACAGTCATGGTGAGTCCCATATAAAGCTGTCTGCTGACTGTCCTATGCAGCAACTTTTGTGTGCCTGTCCCCCCAACGTCGGTGTCTGTGTCTTCCCTCCCAGAAGCCCGGAACAGCCCAGCTCTGTTTATAACCCCCCTTCACCAACCCTATTTACCCCCCCTTCTCTATCCCTCCCAATTCTTCTCACCCACCTTTTCTCCATCCCCCCAACTCTGCTCACCCCCCAATCCCCAACTCTGCTCACCCCCCAATCCCCAACTCTGCTCACCACCCTCTTCTCCACCCCCCAACTCTGCTCATAACTCTGCGCAATCCCCCTTTTCTCCATTCCTAACCCAACTTTACTCACCCACCCCCCTTCTCCTTCTCCTCAACCTCCCGGCCTACCTACATTCCATATACTGTATATTACCACATTATTCACTCTGTAAGTCATCTCAGATTCTAAACACACCCCATTTAAGCCATGCCCAATGTTTACCGTAATTTAAACTATGCCCATTTTTCGCAGGGGCACATTTTTGAAATCCTGCTACACCACGCCTACAAATGAATTCCCCCCCAATTAAAATAATACACCACCTGCAGAAAAAAAGTGCCCCTAAAAATGCTTTCAGAATGTTGGCGACTATGACAGATGCCAAAAAATCGTGACTGTCCGGGTCAATCTTTGGCAGTTGGCAAGTGTGTACTGTATGCCCTGTGTGTAGGCACTGCTGTGTCACACATTTCACAGAGCCTGCCTGTAGTCCTTAGAATGTGGATGTAAATAGCAGGGAAGAAGATACAAAGCATGCAGGGGGGTCGAGAAAGTTGTGGAAAAAGATGGCTTGTAGCAGTGGCAGCCCGTAATGCAGGGCGCAGGGGTGCCACCCCCCTAATCCATGTGTCCGGCCCTCTAATCTCCATGCAGGGCGCTAGACGCAAGGACTTTAATGTTTTTTTTTTTTTTTGGAAGCACATGATTATAGCCTGATGCTCTAATTGGCTTAATTGGCTTCAAAAAAGGGTGGGGTTGGGCGCAGAACACTGTTTTGCATTGGTTTGCCGCCCCCCCCCCCCCCAAAAAAAAATATTGAGCAGAGCCGCCACTGGTTAGTAAGCACAGCATGAAAGGAGATTTTTCAAGCAAGCTTATATTGGATTGTCAAACATACAGTAACTATTGTTCGTAATGTTATTAGAATGCTGATGTTTTAAAATGAAAGTGTATGCCATGACCATAGAACCTTAATATTGTAATGCCGCGTACACACGAGCGGACTTTACGGCAGACTTTGTCCTGCGGACTTTTCGACGGACTTTTCGACGGACTTTACGACGGACTTTCCGAATGAACGGACTTGCCTACACACGATCAACCAAAGTCCGACGGATTCGTACGTGATGACGTACGACCGGACTAAAACAAGGAAGTTCATAGCCAGTAGCCAATAGCTGCCCTATCGTCAGTTTTTGTCCGTCGGACTAGCATACAGACGAGCGAACTTTTCGACCGGACTCGAGTCCGTAGGACAGATTTGAAACACGTTTCATTTCTTTTGAGAAAAAAAAGTCCGCTGGAGCCCACACACGATCAAATTGTCCAATGGACTCAGGTTCGACGGACCAAGTATGCCGTAAAGTCCGGTGGTGTGTACGCGGCATAAGTGTATGCGGTGACTATATTAACCCTTCTCTACAAGAGGATTATTAAGAGGATTATTAACCCTTCTCTCTACTGAGGATCCTAAAAACAATTTGTCCATCTCTGTAATTAGGAAAGACATCAATGAATTGTCAGTGAAAAGCTTCTGGCCCCGAGCACTCTAGAACTTTTCACTTTAGAAAAAGAACATTAGGTGTGGGGGAGGGAAGCGTTACACGTTAACAAATTAAGCAAGCTAACCTTTAAATCAAAACCGGCTTTAATAAGTAACATATGAAGGCTTGAACTTACAATGCCCCAGATACTCTTCCATAAATGCAAGATCTTAAATGCCAAGCTAATGATGCTCATCCACTGCAGTCAACCTCTATCAAATGGGGGGAAAAAAAGAGGATTTAGCTACAAAAAGCATATGTTTTATGCGTAATAATCTGTACATTGTGCAGTCCCTCTAAATCATACATCACACTCCTCGCTCTAGAACAGCAAACAATGAAAAAGAAACATGTGCTTGCCTGAAGGGGACCTATTTAAATGAAACACTCCTGGCGCCATACAATGGTAAACACAATATAAAGCAGATGTATTGCAGGGTTGTTTTTGAAGATGATCTTTGATGAATAGAGATTGCCAAATGAATATTCTCTGTGAGTACACTTTTTTTTATGTTACCTGTGCTGTTTTATAAGGCTGGCAGTACGCAGACAGAACTTGCATGGTAAATTGCAATCATGGGATTTTATTGCTGGTAGTTTTGCTGGAAACCAGCTTGTTATCCTCAATGCCTGAACTCTAGGGGTCTTATGTATCAATGTGTTCATACAAAGAAATTAATCTACTTGTCCTCAGCCACCAATCAGCATCCAGAGAGTCCCGGAGCAGAGGAGCGTAGGGGATCGGCGCAGGAGCAGCATGACATGTATGGACTGCACAGTCACGCTGTAATTAGTTTTCCCCTTTAAGAAAGGGGGAGTGGCTGCAGCAGGGGAGGCGCACAAGGAATGAGAAGTGGAGGAACAGGGGGAAGTGACGTCATTGGTGAGCGGCGGGGAGAAAAGATTCCCACCCACCCTCCATTGGTTAGGTTTAATTAGAAAGGGGGACTACAGAGATTGCCTGGGCAGTGGTTTGGGTCTGTGAGGAGGAGGAGATGTATGAAATATGGAGATATAACATGGTTGGTACACATATGTAATATGGGGTTTATCTGGTACCTTCCAGTTATGAGGGGTTAACCGGAAGGGGTAAAGTTAGGTCACTGCAAAGGTTGGGTACCGTCTCACAGTCCGGGGGTTGTGACTGGAGGCCTAAAGTTTATACGAAGTTTGTTGCAGTGACCAGTGGTGTGTGTTCCCCTCCAAGACCCCAAAAAAGTACTGAAAAGGTTATTGAAAGTTATTTAAAATTTTATTTATTTAGTTTTATGTTAATTTGTTAATAAAAGGCCATCAAGGCCATTTACTCCAATACCTTGTCAAGTCATTTGTGGGTAAGGATTTGGAGGGATTAGAGATTATGTTTAAGGGGTAGCTCGTAGGAGACTGGGGGTTAAGTCCTTCACATGTCATGCTTCCTGGCAGGAAATAACTCAACTAAGATCATGAGAATATACATGGCCTCATATACATGCATATATGAACTTTATTGGCATCCCACTCTAATGCCCTGTACACACAATCGCACATTGAACGGACATTCCGACAGCAAAATCCATCGGATTTTTTCCGCCAGATGTTGGCTCAAACTTGTCTTGCATACACATGGTCGCATAAAGTTGTCGGAATATCCGATCGTTCTGAACGCGGTGACGTAAAACATGTACGTCGGGTCTGTAAACGGAGCAGTAGCCAATAGCTTTTGTCTCTTAATTTCTTCTGAGCATGCGTGGCACTTTGTGCATCGGATTTGTCTACACATGATCGGAATTTAAAGGATCGGATTTTGTTGTCGGAAAATTTTATAGCCTGCTCTCAAACTTTGTGTGTCGGAAATTCTGATGGAAAAAGTCCGATGGAGCCCACACATGATTGGAATTTCTGACAACATAATCCAATCACACTTTCTCTGTCAGAAAATCCGACCATGTGTACAGGGCATTAGTCTGTTCAATAAGTGTTCAATAAGTCAAGTGTTCAATATTGAGTTGGCCCACCCTTTGCAGCTATAATAGCTTCAACTCTTCTGGGAAGGCTGTCCACAAGGTTTAGGAGTGTGTCCATGGGAATGTTTGACCATTCATCTAGAAGTGCATTTGAAAGGTCAGGCAGTGAGGTTGGGTGAGAAGGCCTGGCTCGCAGTCTCCGCTCTAATTCATCCCAAAGGTGTTCTATTGGGTTGAGGTCAGGACTCTAAACAGGCCAGTCAAGTTCCTCCACCCCAAACTCGCTCATCCATGTCATTATGGACCTTGCTTTGTTCACTTTTACGCAGTCATCCCCAAAACTGTTTTTACAAAGTTGGGAGCATGAAATTGTTCAAAATGTCTTGGTATGCTGACGCCTTAAGAGTTCGTTCACTGGAACTAAGGGGCCAAGCCCAACCCCTGAAAAACAACCCCACACCATAATCCCCCCTCCACCAAATGATTTGGACCAGTGCGCAAAGTAGGGTTCATAATGACATTGATGAGAGAGTTTGGGGTGAAGGAACTTGACTGGTCCTGACCTCAACCCGATAGAACACCTTTGGGATGAGTTAGAGTGGAGACTGCGAGCCAGGCCTTGTTGTCCACATCAGTGCCTGACCTCACAAATACGCTTCTTGAGGAATAATCAAACATTCCCATAGACACACTCCTAAACCTTGTGTACAGCCTTCCCAGAAGAGCTGAAGCTGTTATAGCTGCAAAGGGTGGGCCAACTCAATATTGAACCCTATAGACTAAGATGTGTGGGTAAAGGTAGGCGTCCCAATACTTTTGGTAATATAGTGTATGTGTGCTCTCCTTAAGGCTTTAAATATAGACTGAGGTTGGGTATAGAGGCATCACTCAACAGCCCTCAGGGTAACAAAACACTCCATAATATAGAGGTAAGAGGGCAGGATACATATAGAACCCTTTTAGGAGAGGTCCAGCCCTTTGGTTGCCTAGTAATGGGCTTGTAACGTTAGACCCTTTAAGGTTAGGTGGAGTTAGGACAGGAGAGTTTGGCCACAGAGTAAGAGGAGGATTCTCCGCTAAAGCACAACTAAAGTTTTTTTTTAAGAAAGACTGGATATTGCAGAAGATATATGCAATGGGGTTGATTTACTAAAGGCAAATGGACTGTGCACTTTGCATGTGCAGTTGCACTTGTTTTATCCAGCTTAGTAAATGTGGTAAAGCTCTACTGATTACCATAATCCAATCACATGCAAGCAAAACAGCTTTTTTTCCTCTGCACCTGATTGGGTATTTTTCAGAAAGTTGAAGCTTTACTACATTACATTTACTAAGAAAAAAGTGCAACTGTACTTCTAAAAGTGCATAGTCTATTTACTGTAAATCAACTTCAATGTCTTTTCTGCAATAAAAATAGCATACCTGCCTGCTAAGTCTTCCTTAGAATGTACACTGAGTTTCACATGCGCAGCTCAGTATACATTTCTGCACTGTGACTTTGTACAGGGATGACCAAATTCCTGCATGTGCACAGGAGATACGTCATTCCGCAACATCCAATCAAGAGGGCCAAAGACTGGCACCCAGAAGAATCTATTGAGAAGATGACGGCACCAGTGAGGGACCTCATGGGCATCGAACTGCTGGAGCTAAGGTAAGTATTGCAGACTTTAGTTTCGCTTTAAGAAGGGGTAGAAAAGGGGTCTGTGCAATGCTTCGTGCCCTTGTGGAAGAACATTTCCTAGAAATATTCTTTGCAACAAGAACCAACTGAGCACCACCTTATCGGAAGAACCTTGTCTTGCCACTGTGCTGGAAAATATTGTTTGTCACTGGAATGGATGTTAGGGTTACCCTTTGTTGGAGTAAAACTTAAAGGCTAGGTTCATCTTACAAAAAAAAAAAAAAAATACATTCACATATTTTTGCAGGAAAAAAAATGTGCATTAATTATTTTTTCCACAGGAGCCAACAAAGCATTGCACTCGTGATCAGTGGATCGCAGGTGTAATGACAGGCTCCTGCAGACATGTCCTCCAGCTTTCTGCCCGTACTTCTGCTGGAGGAAGTGCCAATGGACAACGAGTGCACTGATTACCACACTCGTACTCTATTGAAACTACATTTTTCTATAAAAATCCCACACACTGTCATGGAGGGGAAGGGGGCACAGGACTGAGGGTTGGAGCTTAGAAACACCTTAAATACGGGTGTAACGTAACATGTTACTAAAGATGCACTTAGCCTTTGCAGTGAAACTTTCCTAGAAAAAAAAAAAGTTTGTGGACAGGCAGGCTTTTTAATACAGAAGAGACATGCTATGTTCGCACCTGCCAGGATGAATTTATGCATCTGCTGAGATAAACTTCTGCGCATGTGAGCGAGTTCCTGTGTGATCTCTGGCGTGAACTGGCCGTCACAGAGGTCACAATTCAGTGACAAAAATCGAGAAATAATACAATTCTAGTGTATAACATTGCAAACCATAGATTTTGAAGACGGGGGGGGGGTGGTCGATCAAGCAGAATCTAACCATGCAGACCAGAACCATATTTAGCTGGGCAGCTCTTGCTCAAGTCAGTTGGTACCTGGTTGGTTCACACCTACAGTATGCACTGCAGTTCATTTAACATGGTTTCCTATGGTACAAGTTCAGAACTATGCGTTTTGCGGCTGGTGCAATTTTGGAAAGGGTCGGGGACTTTTTCCCACGATAGACTTTAATGGAATCGCATCAGAAACGCAAGTGTTGTGTTTGTGATGCGATTTTTGATGTGTTTTGCGGTTTCTATCTTAACACTGTATATAGCTGGTTGCTAAGCAAGGGCCCCGCTGACAGCTCAATGCGGAAAAAAATTTGCCGGAAAAAAAAAATTGAGAAAAAAATGGTGTGGGGTCCCCCCCCAGGTTCATACCAGGCTTTTCGGGTCTAGTATGGATTCGGAGGGGACCCCCCCATGCCAATTTATTGTTTTTTTTTTAATTGACGTGGGGCCCTGCCAAAATCCATGCCAAACCCTTATCCGTGCATGCAGCCTGGCACGTCAGGAAAGGGAGGGGACGAGCGAGCGCCCCCGCCACATGCCCTCAAAAAAAAAGCAGCTCTTCTTCTGTGGCTGTCTTCCTTCGTTGTGTTGTCACTCACTGTCTGGCATCTCCTATACAGCTATGGGGCGTGGCCATCCGATGAGATCACCTTGTTACGTCACAAGGGGCGGGCTCTCCAGGTGATCACATCGGATGGCCACGCCCCATAGCTATATAAAAGATGCCAGACAGCGAGCGACAACACAGCGGAAGAAGACAGCCACAGAAGAAGCGCGGCTTTTTTTTATAGCGGGTAACTGACTGAGAGAAAGAAGGCAGCAGCGGGAGAACATAGCAACAGAAGAGACGGCGGCAGGATAGACGACGGCGGGGGAAGATGGCACCGGGAGAGATGGCAGCTGGAGAGACGTCGGCGGGAGAAAAAGGCAGCGGGAGAGATGGCGACGGGAGAAGACGGCTCAGAGCTATTTTTTAATAAAGGACTTGTCAAAAACTGGCTTTTGTTTTTTTTTACATTTCACTGCTTTTTGAGGTGAATGGCAGCTGGAGGTGAATGGGTAGGGGTACGATGTACCCGATACCCATTTACATAGGGGAGGCGGGATCTGGGGGCCCCCTTTTTAAAGGGGGGCTTTCAGATTCCGATAAGCCCCCACCCACAGACTCCGACAACCACCGGCCAGGGTTGTCGGGAAGAGGCCCTTGTCCGTATCAACATGGGGGCAAGGTGCTTGGGGGGGAGAGCCCCTCAAGCACCCATCTCCCCTATGTTGAGGGTATGCAGCCTGGTATGGTTAGGGGGGGGGGGGGCACTTGCACATCCCCACCCTTTTCTGACCTGCCGGGCTGCATGCTTGGATAAGGTTTTGATATGGTTTATATTCAACCGTGGGTGTTCAAACCCCGGTGACAGCTGATGACTTATCGGTTGTTAAGGATGCGGCGGCCGGCTTCCCAGCCCCCTGCTAAGCAACCAGCTACATACAGTGTTTACAGTGTGTTTAAAGAGAAAATAAAAAATGTAAAATGCAAAATGCATGAAAACTGCATGCAAAAATGCATAGATGTCAACCTAGACTTTCCCTCCTTGTGTACTAGAATTATAGAACAGCAATCATTTACCATGTTTTGAAACAGAAAGGGAGTCATAGATACCTAACAGCAACACTATAGGATCCAGCGTCATAGAGAGTTTTAGTACCTTAGAGTTTTTGTGTAATTTTTATTTCAACATTGTACAAGATTTTACAAATTAGTGATCTACAAAACAAGATATAAAGCATGACCTTTCATTCTGGCATTCTAAATACGCGAAATGATTCTTTAGGGCTAAGTTCATACATTTGCTCTGACAGTGACCAGACTAATATCTATACAGAGGAGTACAGAAGTGTTTCACATCAGCATTAACAGTTCAAAAGGAAAAATGTCCATTGTACAGGTGATTTTCCTGGAGCTTCTGCACTTCTCACAAAACAAATTTGAAAAAATGCAGCAGTGCCTTTGGGGACATCTGATGATAGTTCCACCTGAAACCATACACCTGCTGTTAAGGCCCTTACATGACATATTATTCAAAATATGAGAGGATGAACTTTCTTATAGCAACAGAAGTTATCTTTTAACATTCCTCCAAAAGTAAACGAAACACATCCGTATAGGGGTGGCGATAACAGGTTACAGCAGAATGCCACCCAAAACATTTTCCGTAACCTTGGTAGGGTGATCTCCAACCGTGACACCATATTGTTGTGCTCACCAGCTTCGTATATATGGAGAAAGGGGCACCAGTAACTTTAGCTGTCACAGCAGATCAGTAGGTAAGTGAAAATTTCCATGCTACAGACCCCAGTAAACACCAAGTAGGACATACAACCCTGTCTTCATCCAATAAAAATTACAAAAAAGATTATTTTGTCAAAAACAAATTCTTCCTTTACAGCTTAAGGCCCAATTCTCTTTTTTTTTAAGGTATCTCAATGATTAAAAAAAATGCAGTTCTCAATGCAATATGCACCTCCTATCTGGTGTTGTGTCATTCAGTCTACTTCCTGTGAGTGCCTGGGCCTGCCTGGGGGTCCTCGGGGGGCGTTATCCTGCAATCTCAGATGCAGAGGAAGGTACTGATGTCATCAAGTCAGCAACACTCACTGCATCACTAGGGACCATGCATTTATATAGAAAAAAATGCTGGGGAGGGTCCAGGTGGAGAGAAGGAGGATTGGGTGTGGGTGCGTGCAAGCTTTTTTTTCACAGAGATAAAAAAAACTGGACACTGAAAACTGAATAACCACTTGAGCACCAGAAGATTTTACCCCCTTGATGACCAGGTCATTTTTTGTTATTTGTCACTGCACTACTTTAACTGGTAATTGCTCGGTCATGCAACGCTGTACCCAAACAAAATTATATAATTTCTTTCACACAAGTAGAGATTTCTTTTGGTGGTAATTGATCACCACTGGGTTTTCTATTTTTGAGATATAAACAAAAAAAGGCTGAAAAAAAATATATTTTTTTATTTTCTGCCATAAAACATATCCAATAAAAAAATGTAACATCTAGGGCGATCAAGGGGTTAAAAGTGTGCCTAACTATGTCTAAAGTGTGCTGCTTTTCACTAAGTATCTCTCAGTTTCTCACCCCTGCCTTGCAGGGCTGAGAACTGATAGATCACTACCTTCGTTCAGAGCTGTTGTTTACCAACACAGAGCTCTGGGCTGTGATTGCACACAGCCGGTCAGCAGGTCCCAGCCATGAATCATTGGCTGGGACTTGCTGACAGGCTCATGCTGTGTATAATCACGGCAGGAGCCAGGCAGGGGGGGGGCGCACATGTGCGCGCCCTAAACCTGGACGTAGGCAGTGATGTATGGGTATGTTGCTTTGCTTACATACCCGTAAGTCGAGGAACCGGCCGAGATTCGAACCATGTATGGGCAGGCTGAATGTACCAATCTGATCGATCGATCAACTTGAGTACAACCAGCATGCTGGGTTTTACTTGTGATTATGGCTAGCGGCTGCTTCCCCTCCCCCCCACACCAGGGAAGACAATGGCCCCACAGGAGGGATTCTTACATGAAAACAGTCTGTCGCAGGAAAGAAATTTGCTCCGTGTATGTCCGGCCTAAGTGAGACATTTCAGTTGCATTTAGGAGAGTTTCTTCACATGTGTTTGCTAGAGTTACTGTGCTAATTTAATAGCTTAATTATAATCAAAGTTACAATCTCCAACAACTTTTAATTCCTTTTATGTTTCTTTAAATAAATATTTCAGTTATACCATCTATGCTTCAATGCCCTTAAAAAATGATTGAACATTTTAAACCTGCTTGATTCCTTTATAGTTCAGCCTCAGAAAAATGATTGCCCATGGTTAAAAAATGCCCTTACAGTTCAAATTTACATTACTACAACTAGAACCTTCAAAATTATCGGATTACTAGGATGATTACCTAGATAGATTGCTCACTATAATTGGTAGATGGTGGGAGACTGAGATGAACTTGTCCTGATTACTGACCCACTAGGACTTTTCTCCAATAGCATCATGTTGTATAGATACGATCACTCCTACTCCATGGAGAGAAGAGATGAAGATTCTGAGCCAGTGTCGAGATTTGGCCACCAGGAGTGTGCTGATGTGATGGAATTCCAGAACAACACCTTCATATTTTTTATAAGCAGGACTTTTTTCAAAAATAAATGAAGCAGCCGATTACTACGAGAGTTCTTCAAAAAATGTACACACTTTTTATAGTTTCGCAGCCATCTTCACCAAAGCATAACAACTCTGCAAATGCAAGGTCAGCCGGCTTGCCAGACAGACTAGTCACATGACACTTTCAGACACAACCAATTACTACTCTTCCCGCCCTCACCATTTCCAAGGAAAATATAAAAGTGCGGACATTTTTTAAAGACCCCTCATACAATAAACAAGAGTGGTTCATCAACCATTGTCTACAGACAACCACACACAGCCCACCCTATGCATGCATTTTATTATTATATATCACAACCCCACTCAGACCTCCAGATGTCCATCCTGTTAACATGCCTGATGACAAAGTTTAGGTGTTTCCAGAATTCCATTGCAGCTCTGCCAATGGCTTAGAATTTCAAAGGTGGGTTTATACTGTATGATGATTGCAGGTGACAGCACAGGCTGAAATATTACAGTCGTGCCACGAGGCACTGTGAGTAGTAGAGCAAGCTCTACCAGGATACGGCTATGTAGGATAGGATTAGGAAAGCTTAGTAAAGGCATTTTGTGGATTTACTGGTGATGTAAGTTGCAAAACAAAACCTTTTTAATATATTCTCAAGCACAACGTAAGAATAAAGCGCAGCTGTTTATTTTCACCAAACATGGCGTAATCCATTTAAGTGTATCTCTAGCCAAAGCTTTTTTTTTTAGGTAGAATTAAACTTTTTATTTTATTTTGGATAGCAAACCTGTGTTAATTTTCTTTCTCCATTTTGTGTCCCATTGTGGATATTTTGCTTCACGTTCTGTCCCATAGCCAAAACAGGGAGTAAGAAGAAATCTTACCAAAGTGCGATTTCTAGTCGTCACCAGAACTAGTATGCCCATTGGAAGATTTCCCCTCTATTCTTGTCCTGAGGACAAGCCAATCTTTGGGGTTTTCTTTTACTTTCATTTTCAGTGATAAAGGTAAACAGGAAAATAGGGGTGAGTCTCCCTAATGGGGACACAGATAGCAATATAACCCTGACAGGTGTTTTAATCCCTCTCCATTCTATCCAAAACTAAAAAAATGAAAAAAAAAAGTTTTGCCTTTAGCTATATTTTAAGTATTGAATAAAGTGGAGAAGGGTTAGAACCCCTGTCAGATTCATACTGTGTTCTGCTTCCCTACTGGGAAGATTAAATTTTCTGTTTGTCGTTGGGCCAGAAACTGAGAAATCCAATGTATTACATGTGTCAGCAGAACAGGAGGTCAGGGAAATTTTGCAATGGGAACATCTGCCCCAGTGATATTGATCCAATAGGGAATTCTCCAGTTCCTCCCCAGCATCAGTTAGTGTAAGATTTCCCGTAAACACTATCACAGTCCCATTTAAGTCATTGATCACTGCCATTAGTAGTATACAAAATAAAATTAAAAAATTCCAGTATCTATACCATAGTTTGTAGACATTATAACTTTCACACAAACCATTTAATATATACTTATTGTGATTTTTTTACCAAAGACATGAAGCACAATTTTTTTTTATTGGATATGTTTTATAACAGAAAGTAGAAAATATTGGTATTCTTTTTTTAATTGTGTGTCTTTTGTCATTCATATCGCAAAAAAAACAAAAAACAGTGGTGGTCAAATACCACCAAAGCTCTATTTGTGTGAAAAAATTTGTATAAATTTTGCTTAAGCACAGCATTGCATGACAGAGCAATCACCAGTTAAAATAGCTGTGTAAAAAGCTGTGTAAAATGTTTGCTTTAGACGGCTGTAGAGAAGAGAGGGGTGCAGGTAAACAGGTACAACTACTTCAGAAGGATTTTGTATCATCTCTGTGTATCACCTTGGGCTAGTCACTTCACTTGGCATATGTAAGAGTTTACAACCACTATAACATTCACTTACTTTGCTAGTTCTGTATAAAATAGTCAAATATGTTACAACCTACAAGAATATATTTTGTTTACCTCAAAATATGTCAATCTGTGTTATAAATATTGATAAACAAAAAAAAACTCTTGGTACTTGATGTCTCACATATTTTGTGTGAGACGATAGGATAATAATATCTTTTTTACACTGAAGATCTGTAGATTAACACATAAAACAGAGATGAGAGAGGAGAGACGTATATCAGTGCCATATGGCTCCTCTATATGTATCACTAAAAATGAACACATGAAACATTCTTTATAACATGTTGCAGTGAGAGGCAATGGAATAAGTTGCATGATTGCTTAATGATGGTGCCTACACTTTTGTTTGATAATTTGCTTCATATATTGTTGTTTATGATAGACAGATAATGTAACCCAACTGTTGAAACTATTAAAGCCCAACTTGGACTTAGTGGCCCCACTCTGCCTTGTAGCACTGGGGTTGACAGATCGAATCCGGGCCAAAACAATATCTGGAGTTTGCATGCTTTAATTAGCAGGTCTCCTAGTGGTCCAGCAACACTACATGCTGGTTTAGGGATATCCTACTGTAACCTGATGCAACACAAGGGGATTGGGGATTGCCGACCCTCTTACCTACAGGGAAGGCTCCACCATGTTGTCTCCATGCATACTCTCCAGGCCCAAGTGTAAGGTGCCACTAGATGTAGCTGGCCCCCATGGGACTTGGTGGGGCTCTTTCTTCAAAGATGTAGAGTTTCCAGCAATTGGTATTCCCCAGCTGGAAAATACTTGGTAAGGTCCTAATACCCTAGATAGGACTGGAATTGGCAACAGGGAGCGTACCGGACCTGAGAAAGTATTGAGGACCACTACCAGAATTGGTGAGAAACTGTATGCCCTAAAGTTGTGAAAGTAAAACTTTGAAAATGACTGAACTCTTCCTGATACCAATAGCCTATCCTTTGAACTGGTACCTGGCCTATCAGATAGAATAAAGCATGAAGTGTCAGGCTTCATAACGTACATCTGCTGGTAAATGTAAGCTTTTTTTGTTCCTTCTGGGAGCGGAGACTCTCACTAATGTGAAATTAGGGCACGAGGCCTGTTAGTGGTACCCAGGACTGAAACGTTATCCCTGTGTTCTAATGGCCTAGCTTACAGAAGGCCTTGCAAAGGTAATCTATATCCACCTCCCAAGAAAAAATGTCCAGTCAGACCCTTTTTTTCCAGTGCTTTACTGACTTAGGAACAACATGCAACATCTCATTCTCAGAGAACATTTTCAAGATAGCAGACAAAGATATTCCACACAGAGGCTTTGTCAGCCAGCATTCTGAAGTCCACTTTTTGTTCTCACACCTCGATACCCTGGAGGTACACATAAGCAAGACAGGGCCCGCAAAGGGAAACTCTTGGGGCACCTTACTACTACAGCTTGAGGAACTCCAAGCCTTCCTCTTCCCATCAGCACCCTCTAAAACTCCTCCCTCCTATTTTATAACTTCTCTCAAGTGAAAGAGCCCAGCCCACACCATATAGAGAACAGGGCAGGACCCCCTTAAAAAAGATCATAACCCCTGCTTACAATCTGTGCTTGTTTGTTTCCTCTGGGTGATCCAGTTTATGATGGGAAATCAAAACAGGAAATGAAAGGAAATCTTCCAAATGGGACAACTGTCTAAGTAGTGATTTCCACTCACTCTCTGTTTTGTCTCCAGGACAGGAAGTGTCCCCCCAAAGAGGCAAAGATAGCAAAAAATAAAAGTTTAAAAAAACTTTAACCATTACCAACTTTGTCCAAAAACACTTTGTCTATTAATGCAAAGTTTACTTGTTTTAGTGCCCCTTTAGAGTGTATGATCAAAATCTGAAATCATTATATTAATGTCCACATTGAAATTAGTAAAGTGAACAGCAGAGGAGAAGCTGTAAAGCATGTAGGGAATCCAGGAAGGTGTGGAAAGAGATGGCCAGCAAACAAGTAGAACTCATGGGAGATTTTTCAAGTTTTGCAAGTTTTAAGGCTTATATTACATTGTAAAAAATAACTATAGTTTGTATTGTTATTACAATGCTGATGTTATAAAATGAAAGTGCATGCTGTGATCATAGAATGCTTATAAAAATTATATAAGCAAAGCATTGTGTTCAAAATAAACATGCTTAAACAGGATTATGTTTAGCATCTCTTTCTTTTCTGAATACAAATAATGTCCAAATTTGTACATTGGGAGTTACAAGTCTTGAAATGTGTGACGTGTCTGTCATTGTGATGTGTTTAGGGCCTCAGAGGGACGTTGTAAAGTGTGAATTTAGGGAAAGTCTTGATCGACAGCTCCAGAGGTGCAGTGTGCCATTCAGTGTATTTCTCATGCTAAGATAGAATCTTCCTATGAGCTTTGATGAGATGTCACCACCTTCTCTCAAATATGTTAAATCATGACATTTTACACACTGACTATCTGCGTGTGGTTAGTATGTTTTCTAATGCTGTTCCTGGGAATAGCCCAGGGGACTCCAGACAGAGAAACTCACAAAGGAGCTCATGCACTTACAAGACCATTATGTTGAATAGCTTAATAATATAATGAGCCAAACAATTTAACTTGGTGTAATAGATAAAGGAGATGTTTATGTTCATTTATATATATCTGTCATTTCTCAGCTTGGTGGGAAAACAATGTCAAAGCCATCAAAATTACGATTCTATTTGTGGTGGGGGGAAAAAAAAATGTGTTCAGTGATAAGTAAAAACCATATTTCAATATTTAATCTGCCCAAGGCATCAGTAAAGTGGAACTAAAGCTCTGCTGTAAAAAACTGCGAGAAGGTGGGGTTTTATTGCAGAAGAAACATGCACTGTATCTTTTGCAATAATATGCCCTTACCTGCTAGCTCGGTGTCTCCTCTGGCACTGTAAACTGAGCTGTGCATGCGCAACTTAGCTTACAGTGCCAGGATGACGGCCTCCTGCGCATTCGCGGGAGTAACATTATCCTGCACCGGCCAATAAAGAGGCCTGAAGACCAGCACTCAGAAGAAGTGGTTAAGTATGGAGACTTTAGTTCTGCTTTTAAAAGTAACTTCACCTTCATCTATCCCACAATATCAACAATGGATGACAGTACTCCAGATAAAAATGTAACTTCTTTGTTTATAGTACAGGCTAAGTACAGCAGGTAGACAGAGAAGATTTAAGCTGGCCACACATGGCTCGTATTTTTTTTTGTTTAGCCTTTGGGACTCCTCTGCTGTCAGAATACACAGATCAGCCCTACAGCAGCTGATCCAGTGGCTTTTTTCCAGCAGGTCCATTCAACAGAATAGTGGCCACACAGGGATCAAAACTTGGCCAGTCTCTGCTAGAGATGTAAATCTAAGGGAAATTTTGAAGCCATGGGGAAAAAAACTTTTTCCCCTGTTTTTGTTTTTGAAAAACAGTGTGAGGTAGTTTTTCAAATCAAAAGTTACACTGGGAAGGTGAAATGCAGTGTATATAAAAGTATTATGCTTGAAATAAAAGTACAGCTTATAAGAAAATAAACTAAACTTGCTTTTGAAAAAAAAAATGAATTACAAAAAGAATAATAAGGACTGTAATTGTTAAGAACATTTCAACTGTACATGAGAACAGGTAACCACCCCCTTTCCCTCATAATAATGTAAAAGCTTCCTGCCAATATGCATTCTCAATAACTGAGAATGCATATTGGCAGGAAGCTTTTACATTATTATGAGGGAAAGGGGGTGGTTATCCAGAAGCATATATGCTGATCCAGAAGCATATATTGTTCTTGCAAGGGCTTGGTCAATATTTGATTTTCAAG